>NW_027270955.1:1360000-1567500 GCF_040938485.1 Diadema antillarum
TTCACCTAGGAAGAACTGGTGAAGGAGGTGGTGAATAGAATATGCACGAGGACTACTTCTCCATCACGGAGTCATTCGGGTGCATAGACTAGTAGAACAGTGCACGGCAAATCATGTATGTTTCTGAGGAACAACAGCCTAAAAATCCTGTTGACTTTTTGTATGAACATATTGTCGACGGGGCTAAACGAGTAAAAGCAGTAAAACTTTTCATTTGACATGGTTTATTCCAAATCCTATGCAAGTAGTGTTATGATTACAGTTTAAACAGGGAGGTGACAACAATTTTATCTTATCTTTTTTAAACAGTGCCCTCTGCGATGGAAGATTGGCAGTAATATGTTCAATTTGAAACTGAATGGGGATACTCCTGCTGCTTTTTCAAGAAGTCTGGAATAGATTCATGACTACATTGAAAATAATCGTGAATGAATCAATAGTTATGCAGATAAAAAGATGATTTAAAAGTACTTGTAATGGACATGCAGGCACGGCATTCAATTATTGTGTCTAAAAAACTACTTTGAATGCTTCTTTTTTTTTTCTTTTTGCATACAAGAACATGATTATACAACTGCACAGCAAGCAAGATTTAGTGAAATCCTGTTTATTGAAATCAGCTACGCAAAGATGAATATCAGTAACTTGTATGAGAATTTACAAATTCGAGATCAGATGACCTTCTTTTGTCGGGGAAAAGTCACTCCTCAATCTTATAATGGGTGCTGCCACAACTGCAGCTACATTAATGCAAGTAACAAGATTTTAGTAACACTGCTTTAACAAGACCATTATGAATACCTGAATATTTTAGAAAGATTCAAGACCAAATTTGGCTATTATCCCTGGAGACTCTGTGCGAAGTGATACAAATGTTGATAATCATTCAAATGATTGTTTACAATAAACATTTAGATTTGTATACATAACATTCCCATAACCGAAAAAAAAAATATAGGCACGTTATTTTGTCGTCTCTTTTTATTTTCAAAGAATTCTCTCTAATTGACTTGGGTCTTTCCTATACAGTACTTGGATATTCAACTATATTAATAATGAGTTAATATAGTATAGGCTAAACATAAACCAAATAAGCAAAATTCATATTGGTGCCATCCTCTCGTCTAGTTTGGCTCAATTAAGTTAGGAGAGAGAACGTTTGTCGTGATGCACATTACAATAACATGATGTCATTATAAAACAATGCATACGACAACTTGCGATGATTGTCAATTTCAAATTTCTGTATTTCTTGCAGGCGGGTGGTCTATCATTACGAGACGTTCAACGCCTTCTCTTGATGGTAAACGAAACAAGATCCCTTCTGCCATAAAGAAATCCTCCCTGCTCCAAGTGTGATATAATGTGGTAACGAAAGACCAGACAGTCGCTGGAATTGGATGTCTCGATCTGCACATCGTCTGGACGAAAAAAAGCACCGGCCGGAATTCAGGGGGTAACTAAGCCATTACGGGCAAATTAATAACTAATTATTGATTGTGTGGACGTCTTGCTGACATCCGGGGAACACATGGGGGACTGCACAGTTCTTTTTTTTTTCCGGGGGAGGGGGAAGCAGGGTATAGGAAAGGGGGCAGGGGAGGAGGGGAAGCGAAGGGGGTATTACGGAGGGGAAGAAGGGTGGGGTGGGGTCAGAGTGGTGGAAATAACCCTTATGATAGGATGAGGACCATGCCGGACAAAAGAGTGTCACGGAAACAGCTGAAATTAATGTCCGGTGGGTGAGGACCTCGCCGCATGATGGTACGTGCTTTTCGTCGATGTACATTAATGGACGATGAAGGAAAGGTCAGAGAAGAATTTATTAACAGCAAACAAACAAACAAACAAACAACCAAACAAACAAAGAAATAACAAAAGAATAAACGAACAAACAAGCAAGCAAGCAAGCAAACAAGCAAACAAACAATCAATCACACAGACAAATAGATAAATAAACGAGGGAAGAGAAAAGGAATATACTCATGAACACCGTTTCCTCTCAGCACCGACGTGAATGTGAAAAATATCAGTCATGTCTTGGTCACACATGGACGCGATTTCAAAATATACATTTCCCTTGTGAAAACGCACTCAAGGAATCAATGGGCTAAATAAACAAATTACATAAAGGGTCTATTTCTATAATATATTATATATCATATATATATATATATATATATATTACATGATATATATATATTATCTGTAATATGTTATTATTATATGTAGCATTATTCACAGTATATCTAAAGAGGGAGAGATAATAGAGAGATACACACACGCAGGCACTCGTATTTATATATCATTACGTAGGACCTATACAATACATTATTATAAGTAATAATTCTACGTATTGTTTTTGTGCGTGTATGTGTATAAAAGAAATATCACAAATATCTTTCAGGTCAAAGTAAAGGAGTATTGGTGTGCATAGTATTGAGATGATATTCATTATGCGAAGCGTACGGAACAGCCAAGCGAGCGACTGAGGCGCCATCACCGATCTCTTTTTATAGAGATCAGTGGGCGCCATTCGTACGTCCATTCTGCAGTCGGGCAACCCGGAAGTCAGCTCACACGGACGAATGGGGGCGTCGACGAAACGCCACGGCTCGACGGAAGATTGTGATGCTCGGCTCGCTTTCGCCGGGTATGCAAATGAATCTGTCCCACAGGTCATCAGAGTTGTCATTTTTTCCCTTTCTCTCTCTCTCTCTCTCTTGCTGGCAAGATGTAGGCCAAAGGTCAGCCCCCATTCATTTTCTATCTTCGGCCTTCTTCGCATTTCCACCGTATGCCTTTTTCCCATTTCTAGGTCACTGCCATTCATTACGCGCGATAAATTTGTTATTGCAGCGAGAAAAGAAAATACTGCCCCCCCCCCCCTCCCCGCATCCGCGTGCCTTTCTCGGTAGATACTGCCGTGATTATTGCAGAGAGATTGGCTGAGAGAAAAGGCCGAGGAGCGGGAGGGAGTACTACATGTGCATGTGAGTGCTTATTCATCTATATTTCAGCCTGCGCGGAGTTCGTGTATAGACGCTATATGCCACAAGTCATTGCTTTTCCTCGACAGAAGGATACAAATGACCAATGTGTTATGTCTTAAGTAACGAGATAAAGCGAATCTGTCACTTCGCAGCGACATCAGTGCATATGGTGCCTTGAACTTGCAGATGTATATTCATGTTTATCTTTTTAGTGATCGTGAATTCTGTAATCTCATTGGTCAATCACACTCAGACCAACCACTGAATATTTTCCGTATTTGTGATATGACGTCATGATATTACACAGCTAGCTGCGCGTGTACGTATGCGCGCATAATCAGCTCGTGAGACGTAAGTCAACATGGCTGATAGCCGGCGATTTCAACATCATTCACGAGAGGAAATCAGCGAGAAGAAGGTTAGCAATTACACTTAGAAAGATAAAATCGTTACCCCCTGCTTGTTCTTACGAAATACGGGAAATATCTACGGTCTGGTGCCATATTCCATTCGGCCTCCGGCCTCATGGAATATGGCACCAGACCGTAGATATTTGCCCGTATTTCGTGAACAAGCAGGGGGTAACTAATAATATTCATGTATATTTTATTTTCATTCAGGGGAAATTATACAATGCATTAACAGAACATATTTGTAATAATTTCGACAACATGAATTAACAAAATACATGTGATTATGAGTAACAACATAATTGCATTTTTAAGGTATATATGACTTTATTCGATTTGTATTTATTTTTGCATTCCTTTTTCATGCAAGAATTATTATTATTATTATTATTATTATTATTATTTCGTTTTATTTATACAGGGTGGCCCCGTCAATAATCAAGTACTGTTTTCCAGGGGGCCCTGTAAACACATACATGCAAGGTAACAATCACAACAAATAACACTAATACAACAAGAAGTCAAGTGAACAAAGTTATTGAGAAATATTTGAACAGGGGAAATATCTCAGTAAGATAAATGCGTCTGCTCCTGATTATAATCTTGGCATCAAAGCACTAGTATATAATCATACTCAGTCCAACATAAACATTTCAACATTACGGATTTAGACGTGTCACTTGCGCCCTTTTGCCAGAACATTAAGCCACGGTATTATATCATCTTCTTGTTAAAAACACATTCACATCATACCTTATTTCGTGTGTCACCAACCCACTTTTAGATTTCATTTCATTTTCAAATCATTGATTTCGTCCATATGGATATTTGTTTTGTTCACATGCTTTTTACACACACAAAAAAATACAATACAAGTACATAAACAACATATAGATAACATATGAGAGACATTATTTTGCCAACATTACAAAGCATGGAAAACAATATCATGTAACATATCATTATCTTAAATCAACATCAGTATTCGAACATTCAACTTATTGATGTAACTGAATGTAATTGATATAAACTGTGAATGCAACAGAACTGATATGGGTTGTATATTTTCGTGTTTTGAGGGATACAAAATCCTACAAGTCATTCATTATTTTATTAGCACCGGAAGAAATAAAGTATATGAATAAATATTCTTTACTCTGATGGGAACTTCACGTTGACAACAAATTTTGTTAAAGCGATACGAAGAAAATGTCATAGAGTTTAGAAGCTGGTTTCTTCTAGACATCAGACATGTCGGAAGAGCAGTGTAGACCTCGTTCATGATATGCAAAAAACTGGGGACGAACATGTGCCCTATAGCACTATTTCATTATCAGGCCAAGGGATGTTTACTTTCCATGAAAAAAAAAGTAATATGGGTGAAATTCTTTTGCATTTTGTATGATTCCGTTTTTTGTACTTTAACTTTTGCGATATCAAAATCTACTACACACGATTCCATCGTATCATTCCGAATGATTTGCCTAACCAGCATGTATGTTTAAAGGAGAAAACTTCCTATTATGAGTGGGAAACATTATGCAATGTTACTCGATGAACATTATTTTCGATGGGGGGGGGGGGGGGGGTTGGAGTCAGTTACACCCTCATTATCGACCAAAAAAAATGATCCCCTTAAGCAATGCTTGAAACAATTGCAAACGAAAGAATAAACATATAATGAAAATGAAAAATACAAATATATATTTTTAATTGCAGTCTGCACGTCATCAGGTGGCACAGAGGTGTTCCGTGTTGGAGCTGACAAGGTCAGTTTGTAATTAGCTCATGTGTACATGGGTACAAAATTAATGGCCTTTCTTCTTCTTCTTTTTTCTCTCAAACTGGTAAGGCGCTTCACTCATTCTCAAAGCGACATAACACATAAGCTTGCCCGATGTATATAAAACTTATTGAATTCATGTTCAAGCAAAGAATGAACTTGCACAGAGCAGGTGACAAGAATGGTCTGTCCATTTACACCAGGGGGGAGCATACATTTCATTGTTTTTGCTTTGAATATACTTCTTTTTCTATTGATATTGTCAAATATACCAGGTTTACTGTCAGATGGATGTGCTGGCAAGGTGCTGTTTATAAAGATTCTGTGAATAATCACTTCTCCACAGATGCTTATTTCAGAGAAGTCACAAATCAACAAGGCTGTTGGTACAATAATGACCCTTTTTGTTGGTGTTGTTGTTTTATAGAAAGAAAGAAGAGAGAGAAAAATGGGGCCCTATACAAATAATTTGCCCCCAAACCCCTTTTTTCTGCTCATGCGCAAAATGGAATTACGAACTTGTCTATTGAATTAATATACCTATGGGAGGGGGAGGCTGGGGAGGGGTGGAAAAAAGAGGGAGGGAGACAAAGAGAGTGGAGTAAAAACAAAAACAAAACAAAAACAAAAGAGCTGTGAAATGTTTCTCTGAGAGTAGACCAGTAGGCCCTATCAAACAAAGTTACAACAAACAATATCCATTCTAATCAAAACTGGTTATTTTCAAATCAAGTTAAGCGTTAACTCAAGTTGTTCAAGTTGAACAGCAAAGTCAAATAACTTATAGTTATTCAAAATTTTTCATCTTCTATCATACTTTGCAATTAACAGTAATGCGTTCTATTTACCGTCGTGTAATGCTTTATATTTTAAACTTAATGCCTTATATTTTAAAAACTCAACTACAAAAGACAATGAGCTTTATGACATTTCACCTTCTTGTACAAATCGATTATGCTACTGTGCAATTAATTTGTATTATTTGGATATGGAAACAAATAAATGAGATGAAATGAATGAAAATGTGGGCAATCAAAACAGATGGAAGGACTTGGACTTCGAAAAAGAAAAAATAGAAAAAAACGGGAGACAAGAAAAGAAGGATAATCATGCATTAACCCGTTCCATACTGAATTCTGAAATCCTCATAGACTTGATACACAGGCCACCAGGTTCCCGTATGGAACGGGTTAAGTGAGAATAATTATGATCAGATTAGATGAAATACAATAAAAAAAGGCGATGAAAAATAAAAATAAAAATCTCCACATGAGCCTCTTCTGATAGCTTTAAAGTTATACTGATCTTCCTCTCTTATTTTTTCCTTGCGGAATCGAGTGTTAACGCGAAGAGGGCATGCGCGAAAGACAAGACCCGACGATGACGTCATAATATTCCTGAGCACCATCTTTATTTATAAAGCACTTCACGAACCCGAAATGCACCGCATGCATGGCAAGACAAGGACTTTTGGTGGCGTGCCCAGTCGATTTAGCATGTTCAGTAGTACTGTGCAGGTTGATCCATGGAACGTATAATATATGTCTTTTTTTGCATATAGGTAACATCAGCTCAACGTCTGGGGACGAGGAAGGGCGGGGGTGTAAAGAGGTGGGAGGAGGGCGTGAGAGGTTGAAAAGAACACACATGATTATAGGTACACCCTCAAACACATGTCAAACACAGACACAGACACAGACACGCACACACACACACACACACACACGCACAGCAAAAAAGTCCCCCTCCCTCCCCCCCCCCAAAAAAAAATGGCGCCAAAAGCCCGCCACCTTGCTGAATGTTGCGTGATCAGTGTAGTTTTATTGTTCCCATTTTTCTTATTGAATCCAACGGATTTTGGTGTCTGTTTTGCTATAGATACAATAATTTTGTGTTGCCGTCTGTTTATTAATACGCATTATCATAATGATCTAGCACAACTGGATATAACAAGACAAACATTCTGAGCTGTATGTAGATAATTTAGGAAAATTGTTGTGAAAATGAAATCATGATTTGTCATCCTTTTTATCATCTCGGTGGCAGCAATTTCTATCATAATGCAGCCACCACAAAAGCTATTATGCATGGCTCCTTTCTTGTATAACGCAAGAAATATGAAGAAATGATGACATACACACACACACACACACACACACACACACACATACACACATACACACCAACAAATACACATGTATGTGTGTGTGCAATAAAATTGTATAGCTCATTATCATTATCTTACCGTCACTGTTGTTGTTAATTCTTATCAATATTTATAGTCTTTTTGACAAACTATTGTAAGCAATTAGTGCGACCAATTAAAATGATAATGACAATGAATGTAGTGACAAAAATGTATCGTAGCAATAAAGCAAGTGATGATAGTTAAATCATGATGACGACCTGGATGGAACACGTCTATGAACACGTTTTCCTTCTTGGCAAATTTCATATTACAACATGGGTATATATATATATGATTGTTATTAAATCATACGTCATAAATCTACAAACACATACACGCATCACATAAGAATTGTTTTTTTTAATTCTTTTTCCTCACAATCTCATAAATCATGTAATATGAATTGTTACAATATAACGGCTGTATTTCATTGAATTGTAAGGATCATGATGATAATGTAGATCATCTTTTACTTTTCGTTATCACGATGAATCGTTGCCCCCCCCCCCCCCATTAAAAACAAAGCGAAAGAAGTAAAGTAAAAAGTGCTGTGGTTCCTACCAGTCAGTTATGAATACGTTCGCCATTTTCTTTCTGTAAGTATGATAAAATCTCAGGTAAAATGACAGTCCAGGCAAATCGCTCTCGACACGAATGAAAATGCGTCATTTCATCAGAAAGCGTGCACATCCATGAGAAAACATAATAATCAGATCAAAAAGAAAGAAAAAAAAGCAAAAACAGTCGTCTGTTTCCTAAACTATATAATTAAAAAGTATGCACAAAATTATGGCTTATCTGGGATCAGGCTGTCTATCATTTCACTTCGAAATACATCAATACTTTGTCCTTTATAAATTGATGCACATAAATCAATTTTCAGTCGAGAGCTATGAATAAACTTAACGCTAGCTGCATGGTCTACAAAACATAGAGGATGTCTAGTGCGTTTCCGGAGTCATTTCCTTTTTTCAAATCAGATTAAACTATGATTTCCTTTGCACCGCATATGTTAAATAAAAAGAATTAGACATGATTGTTTTCATACTACATGTACAAAGAAAATGAAATTCCACGTTGTTAGGCCTTTACAATAAATCTTGTGCCTGAATGGAAACATTGCTGAGAAAAAGAAATAATGGATTCTTAAAGTTGTTTAAAACTAATTTCTTAATTTCTATTAGAAGAATTACTTACATGACTATCACTTTGAAGTGTACTAAATTTGTATATATTGTTTGTTTGTTTGTCTGCTTGTTTGTTGATTCGTTCGTTTGTTTTATTTTGTTCTACGGATTTTTTTCTCCAATTACTATTTGACGGAATTGCTGAATTCAAAAGAGGGTGACGAAAATGCCAATGGACTCTAGCTGCAAATATATCGAGATACTATAGTAGCTATCCTCTTGTTACCACTTTTGGTAATTTTTACTTTGTGTTTTCAATTATTCAAATCAATTCAAGCATACTTCATTTCCAACCAATAGAAGGTAATATATAAAACAAAGCATTCATTTGAAAATTATATTGCTCAACAATATTTTTTTTTCTATTTGTAATTTGTATAGATCCTTTGTATTCTTTAAATGTATGGTTGCATTCGTAATGTTTTTTTTAAACTATTTCTTTCTTTTCATTTCAATAGATGGTATGGTTTTGGTTGAAATAGGAAGGATTCAGATTTTAACTTCATGAGAGATAACTTTATTATATGAAATATCAAATAGCATACAATTCCAAGAGGAATAATAAAGTTTATTTGATTAAAATGGGTTTTAAAATGGCTGAGATATTCAAAAACAAAGCAAAACAAAATGGTGCTATCAATGAAAGGTGCGGGGTCCCCATGCCATGGATATACAGCCATTTCAAACCGATTTTAATCAAATAAACTTTTGATTCCTCTTGGAATTGTAAGCTCTTTACTATTTCATATAAATGTTTTCTAATAATCTTGTAAAAAAAAGTTGAATCCCCATCTAAACCAAGACTATATTTTGCAAAGGAAAGGAGTGTTGTGTGGAGTTTACAAATAGACATATTTAAGGAAATCCAGTCCAAAAATAAGTTAGTCAAGATAAAAATAGAGTAAAATCTTACGAATTCAGCGGTAAAATTTTGACTGAAATCGAATGAAAAATAAGGAAGTTATAAAAATTGTCAGTTTTGCTTATTTCTGCAAAACAGTTCTTGTACAGTGGATATGAATATGCAAATGAGTGAGCTGACCTTGTCATAACCTTACACTTTTTATTGGTCGTGTACAAAAAATGACGAAAATTCAATGTTTCTGTCATTGAAGTCTAAAACATGATGTTATTCCTGATTCAATAACTTCAGAATAGTGGTCAGTTTATAGATATACCAGGATTTGAGCCTCGGGCATAATTGCATTTGAATGAAAAACTGGAAATTCCAAAATTTTATGAACGAACTATATGGCAAGTTGTGAGGGGATCGTCATGCTCACTTTGCCATTTGCACATTCATAATTATTGACCGTTCAAGAACTGTTTCCTGAAAAATTAGCGAAACTTCAAAGTGTCATAACTTCCTTACTTTTCGCCCGATTTCGATGTAAATTTTACCGTTGAACTCGTAATATTTTACTCTTTCTTATCAGACTAACTTATATTTGGACTGGATTTCCCCTTTTAGGAAATAAGTATGGTGTGGAGTTTACAGAATGATGGACTTATTCAAAGTTGCACACTCTATTTTGCAACACCTTATTCTCATCCCTATAGTTTCCTGGTCCATTTTTAAAATATGGCACTCTATATCAGATGACTGCGTTGAAAAATGTGGTTTATTATAATTGGGCTACTATACACAGTTAATTGTGTAGAACACCTTTGGCTGCGTTTGCCAGCTTGTTGATGACTTAACAAGATAATGTGTGGAAATAAACACTAATATTTTTATCAACATGAAAACATCAAACATAACAACACTGGTCTAACATTAGCCATACTTAAACTTACTTGTATGTATAATAGCATCAACATGATAAACAAAACACGGCATAAATCAACGATCAAATCGTGTTCTTCTAATTCATTGTGTCCAAACCAACCCAGAGAGAAACAAATATAACAATAGTAATAATAAAAATTAAGCAGTGGCAGCTACCGGTAATGTCACAGTGTCGACTTAAAGGCAAAATAATAATAATAATAATAATAATAATAAAAATAGTAACAACAACAATGATAATGATAATAATAATAATAATAATAACAACAATAATAATGATAATGAAATGATAATATACCAAAATAGAAAAGTAGATATATATATATATATATATATATAGATAAACAAATAATCAAAGAAATCGATAAATAGATAAGAAATATAAATCAACACACCTTGTCCTCTTCAACCCCTAAAAGAAAAGGTGCAACCAAATAGACAACAAAGTGAATAAATGTCGCTGATAGTGCATGTTTGATGAAACATTTCATATGCATAGGTCTATCTATTCTAAAAATATTGATGCTTTGTTGTATTTACATTAATGACAAAAACGACAACAGCAGCAGCAAAAACAACAACAACAACAAGATTTGTGATACATGAGGATTTACTTCTTAATTAGGCCTATACTTCTATATCTGACATAGGGTCTTGGCGCGTTACAAATGGTGAGTCATTTCGAGTTGTATAGCGGACGACTAGCCAACTAGCCATTTGATCTTGACCACATTCACTGCCTAAGAACTATATAGGCCTAAGCAATACTACTTTTTCAGACATAATTAGAACACACACAAATTATGAGTTCTAACTTAGCAATAAAGAGAGAGAGAGAGAGAGAGAGAGAGGGAGAGATGAACACACACACACATTACACAAGTAGGGCCTATGTATAAATTATCATATACTGTACAAACTCCATAATATATTCATTTATATTCACATTTAATACAATAAGTGTACAAAACAAATAATTAATTGGTACAAAATGTGTAAAAACATATAAATATTTGTCATGTATAATTATCCCTATGCACACATCAAACAAATACGGTAATTATTATAAGAGTGTGTGTAGGGCCTATGTGTGTGTTGCGTTTCACGCCCACAATTTACCGGCATTTTTTGTACCGTGCAAGAACGCACTTGGAAAAATGATGCGAATGAAAAAAAAAATGGTTGAGGGGGAATGAAAAGACACAATACACGATGTCCGAATGTAAATTGGCTCTTCAACATTGTTCATAAATCGCGGGATATTCCGTGAACACTTACCGTATTTACATAACGGCAAAAAATCTGTTAAAGTACATGACTGACAGCTGATTCGGCTCAACCAATCAGAGACGTGGATTTCTCACAAGCACACTGCATACAGCTAAGGCTGACGTAGATAAGAGTAAAGAGAAAACGAAGCGTCTGGAGATTTATGGCTTAATTTTTATCCGTATTTCTTTTAAATCTCCCTTAGAATGCAGGCAATAATTTAGTATTATAAATACATACTTTACATATGAAAATACGCGGTAAAATGATCCAAATTTGGAGAAAAACTGGGTTATATTTCAAGATCCGTACAAATTCTCCCTAGCCGATCATTATGTTGTCTGGCAGTATAGCGAAGTTAATATGTATTCTTTGACGAGGTCATCGGTAAGCCTTTTGTGCTGCGTATCCGCGTCCTACATCTGCCGTGCACGGGCCTGAAGGCAGGCCGTACTGGGCCACTGCTTCGTAGCGAGCGCGCCGGGCACATCGCACACCACGCGCCCGGTGAAACAGCTCGCCTCTTTCGCGGCATGTAATTCCCGAAGGATGAATTCCAGTATGTATGCTGCAGCGAAGGACCGTGCCTCACAACCCACGCAGTGGTGCGTGTCGCTGGATCAAGACTGTGATTATACATGTACTACGTTACTTACGGAACTCTTTATCGATAAGATATTTAAATTTGTGATCGTGTGCGCTCGTAGTTTTTTTTTCTGTGTTCAATTTCATTTTAACAGGAATATGGTCGCAAACTTCCTACGCCTTCGAAACTGCATATAAACCTACACTCGCGTGCCCATTCATCAGGACCTACGCATATACCGTGTACTTTTTGCGCCCTTCTCACCCACCGGGATAAATATTCAACGAGTTGAACCCGTTCCGGTTAGTGATGTATTTTATCTCATACTTCTATAAGATTTTTCTTGAACACGTATTTTCAGAACCATTATATCCCTTTCCTTTCTGTATTTTGATGTAACTTCCTCCCTGAAAAACTCACGTTGACTTCAGTACGATATTAAAGTATAACAACTCGATATCGGGTACAATGACTGCCAATCGTTTGAAATTGTTTTTAAAGTTCTTGTGATTCTTCCTCAATTCTAAACCAATACCGTCCTTTGTCCTTTCAGTACAACTCATATGAAAATAACAACGAACGATTGTTGAATTTACATCGAACGCATAGGCCAGTCAGTTATAAAGAACGGTTAAAAAAATTGAGAGAAGAAAAAAAGAGAGGAAATGTCAGGTAAAAAGATATACCCATAATGGTGGACCCTGACATTCTGTTCAATAGTATTCACTCAATCATGTAGGAAAACGGGCTGCACGGTTTGTTTGAGGTGTCGGCATTCAGACTTTTGATTTTAGGCATTTACAGACACCGACAGAACATGCTTTAGGCCTAATATTGTAGATACAAGGCGCTGTTTCAGCAGAAACACTATCAAACCAACAACTTAATTCTGGTTACTGTACACGGGCCACCAAACAAAAACGTGTAGTAGTGTCTAACCCTGAAATGAATGAATATATATATATATATATATATATACAGGGCTCGACACTAACGGTGGCCCGGTGGCCCGGGGCCACCAAAAATGAAATTCGGGCCACCAAATTTCAGAAAAGGGCAAATTTGGTGGCCCACCTCGGGCCACCAAAATTTTTTGAAAAGTGTGTCAATAAATTCGTAACTTTTTGTGCCGGAAATGCATAAATACATGCAGTGAGTGTGCGACTTATCTAAAAAAAAGATGGACTGTTATCAATGTTTTTTTTTTTTCGGGCCACCAAATTTTTCTCTCGGGCCACCAAAAATTTGAAATCGATGATTTTGGTGGCCCCATCGGGCCACCGAAAAATATAGTTAGTGTCGAGCCCTGATATATATATATATCAAATATATATGTATAAATATCAGGGCTCATATACGTTTGTGTGTTTTGTATATAAAATATGTTAAATCCTGACAGTCTTTTTGTTCCATCCTATTTCGTCACGTGTGTCAAAAAATTAAACAACGGTGAAAACATTTATAAGTAATAAGCATAAGACATGACACGATTTTGTCACGTGTGTCGACAAATTAAACAACGGGGAAAACGTATATTAGTAAGCATGTGATAATGTTTTTCGAAGAAAAGTATTAATGTACGAAATACGTACGAGCATCATCATCAATTTTTGTTAAAGAAATATTATACCCTTAATACCCTAATTTTGTTTAAGACCCTCGTCCACTTCTGTTTTTTTTTTTTTTTGGGGGGGGGGGGGGGCGCATAGATGACTTCCTCCTTATTTGGGCGCGACTGCAATTGCTGATTTATAGCTTATCATGTCCGCACTACAGTATAATAAATTACGGGTTAAAACGTGTATTAGACATAGACTTACTGCAGTTACTTTTCTTCAAAATGTGGAAATATGAGTTTAACATATATTTGCCGCCTGTTCATGTCATTTCCGTTTCGTCTGCGTTCATAATCATCTTTGTATGCATGGACATGCACATTATCAATAGCTCAAATCCAAGGCATACTTTTGTGAGATAAGCATGGGGGCAGTTGTTTTTTTTCCTTTTTTCTTCCAATAAATGATTCGTCATTTTGTTTTCCATGTAAAGAGGATGTATGGGGAGAGTGTAGGGATAACGCTAATGAAATCCCTAATCGAATACAATACCTTTGTTAAGATGTCAAGTAGAGAAAAGAATAAAATGATCTGACTTGAAAATTTTGACTCAGTTTGATAAACTAAAAAGGAGACACATGGAATAACATGAATATAAAAGTTTAAGATTAAGGACTTCGTCGTGTAGTAATGTGAAGAATAATATAAGAAAAGATATGTGTTTTATGGGGGTCGGAAAAAGAACAAGAAAAGGGATGCAAATTTTGGGCAATTTCTTGATAACACGGGGCTTCCTTTTTTCCTCTTAATTCATAATTGCATTTCTATCTCATTTAATCACAAGTTATTGTGCATAGTATACATAGTATATCATAGACACTGCGTAATAAAATAAACCTAGAGGATAATTGTATGCACCTCATGGCTGTGCATATATATCACACAAGATTTTTTTTTTTTTTTTTTTGGGGGGGGGGAATACTCATTTATGTTCCACTCTGCAGATGCTCAGTCATGTAAACGTTAGAAATGGCTGAAGTAATAGCATCAGGGATATGGATTTGTTATGTAGGCCTTCTTTGTTTATTTAAACACAAAATCATATTCCGTCTTCTATAACATTACACTGCAAAGCCGAATTTCAATGTGATGTTTGTAGAATAGACAGAATCTATATGGCTCTCACTGAAATCACTATTCGGGAAAGATAATTAGTAAATAGGCAACAGTTCACAAAGACACCGTGTCATGCCCGGTAACTATACTTCCATAATGGGTAATATGCGAAGGAACCTTTTTTCGTCCCATCGTTTGGTGCCAGGTGCGCTCTCTACCTAACGTACCTGTTCTCTGCCCCCCGTTGTGCTGAATAAGTATGGTATCCTTCAATCGCAGCGAAGTGTGCACTGACTTTTACTTCGGGCTGCTGCTATACTGTGTGGAAGCCAAAAAGACTACGGAAAGAAGTCTTGATTAATTGCAGGGCCGGCGGAGCGTTTTCAAAAGTGTGGGGTCCCTCTTCCGGGTTTCATGAGCTAACAAAAAAAAAAAAAAAAAAAAATGGTCCTCAGCTCATCTTTCCCCTTCCATTTCCGGGCTCTTTCAGCTGACGAGCAACAACAACAACAACAAAAAAGGTCTTCAGTGGAAATATTTAGTGCCACTTACGTACTTCCGGGTTAAAAAAAGTGTGGGGGCCCAAAGTGATGACACCTTATGTATTCCTTTGTATGGTGCACAAAAAGTGTGGGGGCCCGAGCCCCCACAGCCCGCACGGTTCCGCCGGCCATGAATTGGTTTCTTTTTCATTTCTTCGTTTTTTGGAAACGACAGGAATGGCTTTAATGGATTTAATAATAAATTAGTATCCATTCGCAAAACATGAAAGGCAATCAGCGAGTAATTTTAACATGAATTTCCATATATTATTCAGAGTCTGATTCATCAGGGCAGACTCTGCAATAATGATTATGAATTCTGACAAACGGCCAAAATGGTAGACTTGAAATATTTGAAGATTGAGCGATTGTTGAGCGATTGATTTGCAATGTTCTTGTTTTCTTATTGTTCTCTGAATGCTCTCTCCCTCTCTCTCTCTCTCTCTCTTTCTCTCATCCATATAGTTTGACGAGGAAAATACAGTAATCTGGCCGTAACAGTTATCTATGAAGGGGTAAATAATGGACTGATGAGCTGGCGTATGTGTATGTGTGTGTATGTGTGTTTTTCTATCATATTTATTTACCCTGATTATCTCAGGGTGAGAATTACTGTTAATATTAAGTCAAAATTATAATGTGATTTTGTTT
Source organism: Diadema antillarum (assembly GCF_040938485.1). Classification (NCBI taxonomy): domain Eukaryota; kingdom Metazoa; phylum Echinodermata; class Echinoidea; order Diadematoida; family Diadematidae; genus Diadema; species Diadema antillarum. The sequence continues at coordinate 1,376,071 of NW_027270955.1, forward strand.
GCATATGCTGGAATGATAACGCATTGTTTATCCGTTCCTTCTCGTAGTATGTGAATCAATATTATTAAAAAACCCAAACAAACATGACGTAGCTTATTCATGTGTCCAATCCTTTCAGCGGAATTGAATTTTTGTTTAGATTATTAGAAATGATATTATTTTCTATGAATCATCACAATATCCGGTTAACTAATTCTATGATCGTCTGTCTATACCTTAATATTTGACACAAAGTTTTTAAAAAGCCGCTAACGTCTTTAGTGATTCACTGAAAATAAAAGACATGGGCTCATTATCGGTCATTTTTCTGTAGGGCAATTCCATAATTACAGAAGTACATTTCGTACACTTTAAAAAGCTCTCACAACTAGACTTGATTTCATTCACAAGATTTGATACTTTTAATTTCTAACATCCATCTCAGGTAAAGTGGTCACAAAATTGTATTCAATAATGATCAATACTTTGACCTTGAAATGATGTTACCAGACGAACTCGCACGAATTGAATTTTTTGACATCGGAATTTAAAGTGAAAAAAACTCTGTGAATTGTGGGGTACTTTCCAGCAAATTCATTCTTTTTCATTTCAATTAGATGTTAAACAACCCAAAAGTGCAGAAATGAAATTGCACCTTCTTTTCTAATTCAATCATTAATTGCACCCTTTTTGTGTTACGGACGTACAGTTACAGACGTACAAAATTTCCGTTACAGGCGTACATTTTGATATTGTCATTAATTTCATTATTTTGATGGATTTTTAAGATCCTTTTACCAGAATTCAGTGACTTCTCATGCTGTAGGGTCTTAATCTTATAATAATTTCATGTGACAATCACATTTATTTTTTTACTAAAAGCTGTAAACACCTTCCCAAAATCATCATCGTGCATACAGTTCGTGCTTCACTGAGTAACAGGATGATTACGTTAACCAAAGAAATATCCTTTTTGGTAAATTAGCTTGTCAGTTGGTCATAATAGGCTATATTATTTTGACAGACACATTATGGTCTAAAACATTAATTTGTAGAAAATGAATTCACTTTTTATTGTTTTCAAATTTAATTAATTGCCCCCACAAGACTAAAGTCTGCTATCTAGAGATCCATTGCTCATGTATGCAGTACACACAAAGCAGTGCTGAAATTGTTTGCACCACACGTTGAAAATTAATGGTGTAGGCGTACTATATTTTGGAAATATTTTAAACAAAATCCTTTAAAGATAATCTGAATTATAGGTATATATACACCTCCCCTGTTCAAAGATTTGAAAAAAATAAATACATTTGTACATTAAAAAAAATTGACAGCAAACTATCTTGATGACCAGAATTAGTGAGAACAAAGCCATTAGCAAGATGAATGTGGATGTAATGTGGATGATGAAAACATTATTCCAAAAATCTTTTCTCTCTCAGCATTTTAAAAACTAAATTATATTAGTTAGTATGGTTAAACTGAAGTACTACTTTCACATTTTTTGTCGTAAAATAGTGTAATATGGAATGATGGAGACTTTAATAGAAAGAAGGACATAATTTACAGAGCAAAGAGTTTGAATGCGAGTCCCAGACTCTTATTTTCTTCTGTTTTTTAAAAGAAAAATATCTGATCTGGTGGCTGAGGCCATCTCCAATGGCCACTTGCACCACGCATGACATTGATCCTGACATTCCTGCTCATAGTGCCCCCATTTTTAGAACCTCACCAGGAAATGTTTCCCTGTGATATTCAGCTAGAACACTAAATCCCCACATTTACATCAAGTTTATCATTCACTGAAGTGTCATCTGCAGGAATCTTGTCCAGACTGTCAATGGAATCATTTAGATCTCATTCTAAAGCATTAGGCACTTTACTCACATTACAATGTTATATGCTCCTTATGGGGATAATGACTGCGCGAGCGTTTGGTACAGGTACAGCTATTTGCAAGTAGGGGTGCCTTTGCATCCAACTTCTCTTTCTCTCTCTCTGTTGATATTATTTCCTTTATTAATCACATATTTTGTGTTATTCGTGTTATTCTTCCTATTTCTACCTCATAGAAGGTTTGTAGAGTTGATGTAGATGCCTGCCGAATTTTCACATGTGCATGATCTCAAAACTTTTTTTTTACAGTTCTATCTTGTCCATCCACTTACACCCATACCATGAGAAGTGGTAACAAAAAGCCACTTTATCATTATCTGCATTGATATGTTCCTTCTACTTTTATATCAAGTAAGACGTGGCTTGAACTGGGTACATGTACGTGCACCATCTGAACAAACCACATGGACTCTGGGTAGTTTGGGATATTTTTGTTTAATCCTAATCAAGATATGCTCAATAACTGTTAGTGTATAGATGTTTTACTTGTTGTGTTTTATAGCTCATCTGACATGCAGTAACAATGCTCTTTGTTTCATGGCATTAAGAGGCTATTTTTAACTCTCTGTCTCCTGATACACTGTGACCAAAAGATGAGAGATCTATGCAATTTATTCCATAGGTCTTTCTCGGAAATTTTGAATATGTGTACAATAGAATTTACAACAAAAAAAGACTGCTAATAAGATTAATTAATAAGTATTCCAACTTAATTGTAGGTATCAAGATGTTCCATACTAACTTTCAATTAAATCACAAATAGACATCAAAAAAATAAAATCAACAAATCATTCCTCATGAAATTATAAACTCACATACACACTCTACGTGGCGTTACAGACGTACACGTTACAGACGTACACTTTTGAAACAATAATTAACTACTTAATTATTACAGAGTGGTAGTTTCTTTATGAGTGTTTCAGAAGAGGGTTATGAGCTTGCTTTGCATTAATATTTTCCTCTTTACTGAGTGCTTTATTTTTTTGAAAATTAAAAAAAAATGTTTTTTTTTGTTTGTTACGGACGTACACGGCCCAATGGGCTGAAATTAACGATTAGTACACATTGTATAGAGTAGTTACACAGGCCAAATTGATTGTCACTAACAAATTTTGTTCACTTAACTAAACCCTTCATACACAAAAACCAAAAGTGTCAATTTAATTTCACATTTACTGAAGGAAAATATAATGAAAAACAATTAGACAGCATTTTGGAGATCAAAATGTACCTAATATTTTCTCTTGTTTGAAAAGGATTTTGTTTTGTGACCTTGACCTTGGCACTAATCATTTCTGATGTGTGATTTCTGAAAGTATATACAACAAAGTTTTCAAATGATGTGTCATTTAGCTTGGTGTGTTGAATTTGAAAATTTGGCTTGTTGGTTCTGACACATTATGGAATTGCCCTTTACCATAATTATAGCGTCTCAAAACTATACATATAACTTTTACGCTGTAGGCCAACTTATTAAAAGAAAAAGAAGAAGAAATAAACTCCCATGAAAGAAATTCCAAACTTAAACGATATGGCGTAAACTCCAACACATGAAACTGAAAGCGAACTGCGGATGCACACTATAAGATAGGCCTATACCCAATGGCAATGTGATATTTTAGAGTTTTTTTATCTTTTTTATTCCGACAAATAAGAAAGATTACAGTATTTACAACAGATTTGCACGATTAAAATAAAATTAAGAGCAAATACACGCACATATGCACATGGTTTACGCTTAGTTTTGTATCTGTATGTTACATTTATATATCTATGTCACATATACGTTATATAAAATATATATAGATATATGAAAAATGTGATTTTGAACAGCCATATATTAATGTATAATGTATGTTATTTCTCCAAAAATTATTTTTGATATGTATAGGTTCTGCATGACGAGTATGTTTGAGCAGTGGACTGAAACGTAACATATTATCATAAGCATGATTATGTATTATGAATGAGTCTCGTATGCTATAAAAATACCCAGTAGAGGATATAAATTATAAGGGTCTGCACGTTGGCTATCATTATGGCGCGAGGTGCTAGTTTGTCAGTAACCGTTGATGTCATTGTGTGGGAGGTGTCGATCTATAGGTTCCCACATGTTTCCACGTCACAGAATGAACCACGTGTACTAGTAATCATTATGTCCTTACCAGTGATTACGGGGAAAGTAGGGCGCCTTGTTAGTGCGAGAGGTGTGAAAGAGTGTGATAAAATAATCACATTTGCGGGGATGTTTCAGAAACAATCTGTTTAGCGACCGATTTAGCTTTGTTCGCTCCGTGACCTCCCAGAAATAGTCTAAAGCCTTCATCACTGTGATGTCCTCCTTCGTGGAACATTTTTAAACGGCGGTTAAAAGGTTAAATTTGCGTGTTATCTAAAGAAGTGGTAATATATTATATATATATATATATATATATATATATATATATATATATTTTTTAAATCAATTATTATTACAGTTTTCTAAAAATCAACTAACAAAATAGTTCAAACATAACCTTTCAAAATTTAGCCTATAGTCTTATTGTGCTTAGCAGCCATAGCAATTGTCATATTCAGATTTATATCGTACTCTAATAAAAGAAAGAAGAGATTGAAAATTGGGTTTCTCTTTTCTATTACACTTACAGCGATGAATGTCAAAACGGGTACACAAAAGAAGAAAGTTTGATATACGATGTCACAAGTCATTTTTTAAACTCTTATGATAAAAAAAAATAGTAACCAGGAAATAGAAGTGTCATAAAAATCCTACTGTCATAAGAAACTAATAAGACCTTAATGCTTCACGTGTTCCCACGAAATAGTGATTTCGGTCCTAACCACATTCGAATATGGTCGAAGTGACGTCATCAACACAACTCTTCCACCGTTATGTTATGTGCGCATATAAAAAATATAAAAATCGTGTCTATGATAAGTCATTTACGAACTACAATCTGTAGTTGTAATCTGTCTGTATGATGTTGATATGTTTTCTGTGATATAACTTAAAAAAATGATTTATGTATGAATAAAATCAATCAAAAAAACAATCAATCATACCCTCCCTTTCCCACACAATCGTATATAATTAAAGCTGTAACATGTTACCTTTTGTGACACCACAAAATTTAATGCAAATAAAACTCTTTGTTCTTTTTATTATAATTATGTTTAAGATGAAGAATATTCAGTGAAGATGTGGGTAATAGTCTATTGTGCATTTTTTTTTTGAAGCCATATAACATTATATTGAATGGGTTAGTCAAATACCGGTTAGTGATTGGCTAAACAGAGTCACGTGATGGAGGTACATTCGTTATGTTCACCCATGGGCGAACATTCTTGGTAATGTTCTCCCATGGGAAAACATTTTCACGTAACAAATTACAGTTCGTCAAGGCCTAGGACCGCGCGCGCACAGTGAATTTGGCTCTGCGCGAGCGAGCGATCGAGTGCGTTGTGCTAGCTGCTGCTATGCTGGTTGCAAAGATCGTATGTAGGCCTATATATCTCTAACAGTTACGATCTTTGGTGGTTGACGTTGACGTATTTGACTAACCCATATAATATACCAGATGATGACTTTTGTTGTCGGGAACATGTACCAAACGTTCCACCCTCAGGGTTTGAAATGCTATTTCAGGAGGCTACAAATCCCTTGACTTCGTCTCGGGACTTATAACCTCCCTCAATAGCATTTCAAACCCTTCGGGTGTATTCAAACGTACGGCATATATTATGTTCCCTCCCCCGCCAGTCATCATCTATATAATGTATCATTCTATATGTGGAAGCCACAAATGTCACTGTTATCTGGTTATGTGAAACCTTTCAATTCCGTAACTCCCTCATATGGCACTTGCTTACCTACCGTTGTACATACTTGTCCGATTTTAATGTTAACCCGCTGCGTGCTGCATTGATTTCCTGTCCATAATCATGACGTGTGTGAAAAATTTGTGCACATATGACTTTATAAGAGTTTATTCACGAAGTTGATTTGAAGATGTTGCGGAATATACATGATACTTCTAGCTTGCGACAAGAGCTTAGCTTATTTTGTTTTCACCTTTTGCGACCTTTCCGTATATACAATTAAAAAATATATATTAAACGCATTTTGACATGTTACGGAAGTTTGAAAGAAGTTGGCGGGAATTATAATATCACTAACTGCGAAATTGTCGGAGTCCTACTGTTAAACTTTTTGAAAAGACAGAGAAGGCTAGTGACCTTGCAATATTTGTGTACATGCTGAATACTGCATGGTTAGAATTTAATGGGACAACTGTCACGAAAGAAACTTTCGCGTTATATACATCAAGACTTAACACTCTTCAAGACAATGTCAAGAAGAGAATAGGATATTTAAAAGATTCTTTGTATTATTGCCACTAACAATCCTTATACCGCTTCCTACATCGCTTATTGGGAATGACCCTGTGCTTTTTCATTGGCTATAGAAAACTATGCACACGCGTATGTACTCTATATTTAATGTATTTCGTTGTTGTTGTCGCTGTGGTTGTGGATATAGGCGGGGATAGGCCAAGGTGGTTTGGACGATATTTGAAGTACAATGTATAGAACAATATAAAAAATAGGGCCTACACGTATACGCATTGTGACAAATCTCACATAATGTACGTGGACACCAATCAGGGCAGAAAAAACATGTTATAGCGAATGTCTGCCGGTATACTCGTTTTTAGAAGCTATAAAAAGTGTTCTGTTTGATATTTCAAACGAATAGAAGAAAATGATGAGGGGATCGAAGGAAGGTCTTACATTTTGGAATTTGCATCTGTATGTAAAATCATGTCGGGCCTACACACGTGCACAAGTAACTTGGTTCCTGCAATATGGATAACCTCCTTTGCCAGTGTGAAAACGCCAATTATGCTTGTAGTGGGCGCCTTTGTACGCATGATGGGCGAGGCGTTGACTGAAATATAGGAACTGGTTGATTTCCAGGATGTCCAGTTTATAATATACAACTCTTTGAGAGCATTTTCTTTGTTTCGCCATTTTTCCATCCACTGGAGGTAATTTCAATTCGATTAACCCACATTTTTTTCTGTTATGGAGCCAGTTTAATAGTGCAGGGTGCGTGGGACGTCTTCATGTGCACATTTTGCTTTCACTGATCTTCACGATTTTTTTTTCTTGAACAAGACACTTCCAGTCAAATAAAGATCAGGGCTCTGTGTGAAATGTAGGCGTACATAATTATGAAAAAAGAATGAAGTTTATCCGAACTCCCCCTGTCACATAGCACGTTCGATGTTGTAATGCGAGAGTTACGTATGACATAGTTTTTTAATTATTTTTGTTTCTAGTATTAGCTTCTCGTTTGAATGTACCAGTAGGATACACCAATTAGATTTTAGAGATATTTCATCTCAATGATTAAAATGACACTAGATCACCAGGTTCAACATCACTGATCGATATTCAGAAAGCCTTTAATCTTCTTTATCCCCATCAGAGGAAAATGATAAGATTTAATGATTATCTCCTTTCAGTGGTAAAATTTATCCTGAATCGAAAGTTATGCAAATACATATATCAAACGGGTCGTGCTTAGGTAATTTTGGTCACAAACTCATGCACCACAATCTGCAAATATATACAGGACTCGTTGTTTTTACCTTCCAGAACTCAAGACTGCGTCAACAAGACGTAATAAAGGAATTTGTAAGCAAGAGAAACTGCACAAAGAAAAAGAGGGGGGAGGGAGGGAGAGAAAGAATGATTTTATTTCTGCTTTTGTCATATACTCCATCGAGTTCCTTTTTTTCTCCGTTTCACAATATGGGGCTAACAAATGAGGAAACGTTAAAGGAAACCAAAGCAAAAATAAAATATGAATGTGGATTGAGTGAAAGCATAGAGGTGGGGGTTAAAGCAGCAATAGTAGAACCAAGGAGGTACCTCCTTGGTAGAACACATCAATAAAATTTTTGAGGAAAATCGGACAATCGATATAAAAAATATGAATTTTTAAAGTTTCGGTACACCCATCGCTGGATAAAGAGACTACTACACTTCATGACGTCATTCTGGACAACAATATTATGAACAACAATGTCACAGGGAATAATATTACCCTAATAAAATATGTAGTAACAAGGACAAATGTGTACTTTTCATGATAGGGCCCCATGTTTTCTCTCTTTCTGTTCTTTCTTTAAAACAACAACAAGAACATGAAAAAAATGAATAATGTGGAATTTCCCTTCTATTTTCCTTATATTGTTGTCCAAAATGACGTCGTTAAATGTATTATTTATAGTCTGCTTATCCAGCGATGAAGGCACCGAAGTTGTTAAAAATTCATAACTTTTGAATCGATTGTATGATTTTCGCCAAACTCTCACTGATACGTTGTACCAGTTATAATTGCATTCTTCTTTTAATCAATCGACATTCATATTGTTATTGCGCTTTGGTTTCACGTGATGTATAACTGCGTTATGTGTGTCAGCATAGCCAAGCGGTTTTCTTTCAAAAATATCCTTCCATGATGAGCGTGAGATGATTTTTATCTTTTGTCTGTTATCTGCCTGTCTTCTGCTCTCGTTCCCTCTCTCTTTCTTTCTCAGAACAACCGGGTTTTGCGCTTATATGAGAGCTACTATACCTTGCCATTATTGCTGTATCACAAATTGGCGCCAATAACATGAATAATGCTCAAGAACGTCGCCTTGCCAGCACCATCTCTTTGGATTTTTGTCTTTTCTTTAGTAGTCTCTTTTTTTCTTCTCGTGACCACTGGGGTTACTCTCCTCCTCTTCTTTGCTTATTATTATTTTTTGTCACCCCCTCCCAAGACATGACCTCATCAACGCCCCTCATCCAAAAGTCTGTCCAAAAAAATAAATACGACAAATTCGAGGAAACACCTTAAAATGTATTAATCGTGCTCACCAGAGATTACGGTTTTCCAAGGTCGCCTTACTGGTAACTTGTAATTGACTTCGCCTCTTTAATTTGATATGTGGTTTTTCCTTGAATCTTGACTATTGTGTCTTTCGCTTTGTGGACGAAAATAATGGTGACGACGCGCGATGACGTAATGTCCATGGCATCCCCTTCTGAAGTTTTGGCGCGAAAATGCTACAGTGGCACCATTGCAGTAATCCGTGGGTCACCGTGCAAAAAGAACAAAATGTGGGAGTGTCCATGCGAGTCTTCGCATTAGCTGAGACAGATGTGTGAAGATGAGGCTATACAGCACAGGATAAGCTTTGAATATTAAAAAACATAGGGCTTGTATAGCTCCATGATAAAGGCAACCAGGAAATTACGTTTCTCGGTCGATATTGTGGCAAATTTAACTACATTCCTAATTGTTCAAATAGTATTTATTATTATTATTATTATTATTATTATTATTATTTATTCATTTATCTATTATTATTATCACTATTAATATTTTTATTTATTTATTATTATTATCATTATTATTATTATTGTTATTATTATTATTATTATTATTATTATTATTATTATTATTTTGGTAATACTATGTACATACACAGGTCTCTGAATCTCCTGAAAAAAAAACCAACACAAAATGTGCCGAGGATATATTATTTCTCCATTTTATAGTGAAGTTTTTCTGCGAGTTATTGGGAGATTTAGGAGGGGATATTATCATCCCCTCAACCCCTCGTTTGTTTTAATTATTCATTTATATTTTCTTCAGCATGTCATACTTGAATAAAAATACTTTCAATGATATCAAAGAGAACCTCAGTAAACACATTACAATGATATGTATTTGATTCGAAGAAAGAAGATAAATGTTTACATCACTTCCATTAACAAAATAGATATGTTACCGACTTTGCAAATGATTAACTAAGAAATGATGTAATAGATCAGAAGGCATGCCACTATAGAAGGTGCTTGAACTCGTGGCAGCCCAAAGAAAACATACCTAAGGGGGGGGGGGGGGGGTAGGACGGATAGAAACATATACAATTTTTGTTGAGTAGAGTGGGGAAAATCATGATGCATTAGGTTTATATTCTAGTGCATTATATGGTGATACAATGTGGTAAATATGATTATGATGATAACAGGGTGATGATGAAAAATTGTCGTAAAGATGATGATAGTTATGCGGGTTATGATGAAGATGATGGCAAGGTGACAAAATGAAATGGCAGGCACAGAAGCATTGTGTATATAAAAATTATTTGCAATATAGTTTTAAATCTAATTCACAATGAGAAAAAAAATATCTGACCAAAACAAAATTCAATTTCAGTTTAATCAAATTTTATTTCATTCTTTTTTTTTTCAATGTTCACAGATTGTAGCCTGACAGTAATATAGTTTTCCATCCACAACGTGCAATGATTTCACATAATCTGGAAGTGTGTTCCAAAGGTCTTGCCTATGTCTTATTCTTATGGATATTTGGGCAATTAATAACTTAATTTGCATAATGTGAGATAAATAGTGGTGTCAGTCTATCAGGGAAAGTTTAAGATGTCGCGGTAAAAAAAAAAAAAAAAAACCTTTATCATTAAAGGTAGTAACCTAGGATTAACGTATCCCTAGCAGACAGTGAACTGTGTAACATACAGTTTGATATTGACAATATTAACGCCAAACAAACCCCCAAAATATGGAAAGGGACGAGGATGTATCGTGCCATTACTTCTGAGATTGTCAATGTGGAGGAAGAATAAATGTAACAGAGAAAGTGAATGGAAAATCAATAAAGAGAACTTAAATCCTAATTGATACCCCCCCAAAAAAAAAAAATGAAAAGGGAAAAAAGCGGATTCTCAGTCCACAGCGATTTTCGTGGATTGCCTAGTGCATTCTCCACTCAACAGTCAATATCCTAATTTATCTGCTACATATTCAAATTTTATTTGTTGGAATATAATGTGAGTTGAAGTACCTGGTGTGTACAGTCATGTTATTTTGTGAATTTCGACTCCACCATCGAATTTCAATTAGCCAGAATTTAGTATACGAAATTCGTATCATCACATAACTGCAGTTTCTCAATTTGGATACATTGTCCTGTGTTCAACTACGGTGCCGCTTAAGCGCAAAAAAAAAAAAAAGTGGAGCGGAAAATCTCACAAGAAAAATCCACATCCCTGCAGGTAGATTTATTACAGCATCTTGCATTTTGAGTAATTTTTATGCTTACCTCTACCAATGTCTCTGTTATATAAGTGCAAGAGCAATTCACAATAATCATAGTAGCATGGTGTTCGAGATGTTGAAATCGTTGATGCAGCCAGCGAATAAGCTCGAACAGCATACAACATACTAGTAGCCTTTGCTCCTTGCTAGTAGCAGGGAGGTGGAAGAGATCTTCCACCTAGGGAGGTGGAAGAGATCTTCCACCTCCCTGCTAGTAGCTTCTGCACATACCACAGCACCTCATGTACGGAGTGAAAGAGGGGGAGAGAAGATCGCTAACCACACACACACACACACACACACACACACCCACACACACACACACACACACACACACACGCATGGAAATCTCTTACACACTCACACATAACCCAGGAGGCACACACCCTCACACAGATCGAAACAGATTGTCACTCACTCACACACCACACAATACACAGACAGTCGCTCACACCCTAAACACATAGACCTCATTGAGTGTGTGCATGCTGCAAATAGCGGCGCGGTATAAATGACAATGAAAACAGCACGCCAGACACGATTACGCAATCACGTCTCGCCTTCCCCATTTTTTCCCCTTTTTTAACCTCCGTCACTCAGCAGCTGCGTCTTGAGTGACCACCAAATAACGGTGCACAGTTAGTTGGCCGAGTGCTCACCGAACCATTACTGTACTGACCCCTTGTGGCCGAGTCCAGGCCAGGATGCTGGCAGTGGTCAAAAAGTGACCTGTGTACGGAACGAGATGTATCGGGCAATGGGTGTGCACGGTAATCTCAGGCTGTGCTGCTACCAACACTGTCCGTGAGCATACCCGTTTGCATTCAATCGTGCAGGTTTCTTTCTCGAGCGCCAAAGCTGAAATTTAAATAGGCAAACACGTCTTCCCTTGTTCTAGACGATTCTAGAGCTCAGGTGTGAGAGATGTAATGGCTTTTTATTTTGTTTTCGGTTCCTGGTTACTTTTGTTGAGTGCAAAGCTAGGGATCGCCTTACAAAGTCTTTCTGAGTGATGGAGGCAGAAGAATGCATGGTGAGCTTCATTTTGTATTTGCTGTAATCCTGTTTGACATCAACACAAACGTGTATATTTTATGTTCCTAGACGTAGACAAGCGACCGGCTGTCTAGACACCGATTCTTTACATGTCAGATGTTGTTATCCTCCTACGATCTCTTCGCAACAAAATACCTTTCGTACATCAATTATGAATATGGTCATTAGCCAATACAGGCCCTTTTACTCAAGTGGCACAATACGATATGCATTTGGATCATACGTCAAGAAATGAGTATAAAATGAGTATATATAGTTTGTGTGGGTATATGTTGGTATATTAATGATGCGTATCAAGAGATGATGCAGGTTTCTGTTTGTTCGTCGTTAAGTATGATATTGATTATGAAGTAGATAGTAGCTGATGAAAGTGGCAATGCATCAACATTTGCCTTGCCGCTCGGGAACAGACATACGTATCTATTGCAATATTATTTAGTGCAAGCGCGATTTCATAAACTGTTGCCATGTGGGAACAACCTTCTGTTCCCTCCCCTTCATTTAGGCCTATTACATTATTAATCTATAACTAAGCACAACACAAACACGTTGTTGAGCTGTATTTGTGATATATTTGAAGAGTTTAAATGCAAAAGCGGATATGTCCACTTTTATCAACTTAAAGGCCTATGTGAGAGCGAATCTGTTGCTACAGTGTTGGAAAAAAAAGAACCCTACAAGAATATAATTCAAGATAATTTTGACGATATCTTCAAAAATGTTTAGAGTTATAACCAGTGTGTAGTATTACTGAATATAATGATGATCTTTAAAAGTTTTTTTTTTCAGTCAATTTCTTCATTTATATATATTTGTATTTGTAACTCATACTATATGCAGTAAGTTAATGCATATGTTTGTATGCACGAGGAGGGAACGATGATAACATACACAATGCACAATATATAATACACATAATTATGTACAAAGTTTAAATGCAATCATACGCATGGTCATGTTTTAGCTGACTTAAGCTATAAATACATTAGATGAGCCGAATGCTACAGAGGGTTCATCAAATCTGACGCAATGTGTTTGTGAACGTTGTGGAATATAAAGTTTGATAGGTGTACACATAAAGATTTGATTGCAACATGGACTAGTCGTCATTTTCAAAGAAAGAAAAATAAGGTCATAATCTGACAGAGCAAAATAAATTCTTTCCAGCGATACTTCATCACTTGAAACACAGCAAGAAATATTTTTGAAGTTATGAGTGAAAATATCCCATATATTCTTATCATTTTCTTTGTTTTTAGCACCTCAACGAGATTGAACTAAACTTCTTTTGCGATCGTATTCTTCCCTTATTTTCACAGTGATGAAAATATCGAACACGCCCATTCTGCAAATCACCAGGCTGGATGATGATCAGCTCACAGCCCATTCTCCCGTCGCTTTTTGCCCAAAATGTCGAAAAAATTGTGTTTCTAGTTGACAATTTAGCAAGTACAACCCTTTACCCCTACAAAGTATTTGCTGTACATTATTATTGAAACCACAGTTTTAAGTTTTGATATTATATGAAAAGGTAAGATTTTGAGGAAATATTTCGTGAAGCTTGTGAAGGAGGCTATCCTGTGACACCATGCCCTCATCACTCTGTCTAATCTACATATTACTACAATAATGTGGTTGCTAACTAAGTAAGTCATTGCTCGATGACACGAACGTGAAACTTTACAAATTCCACAACTCTCTTTAGTCAAGATTGAAACTTCATACAGCTATATAAGGACTACAATTTCCTTTTTTACACTCTTTTAGTGCCAACTTTATTGTTTAAAGGACTTTTTATTTCATAAACAATCTATGCAATATCTAATGACAAAATGTCTCGGTCTCCTTCACTGTAGAAATGACTATAGGCGACATTCATGTACAGCGCCACACGGTTTAGAATTGTGTGCGTGTGTTTGCGTGCACACGGCGTCCTCTTTGCCTCTGAATCTTGCATCTGCTAACGAGTATATAGGTATACACCAATTGTGTATTTTTCATTTATTAAGTTTCCACACAATGTTATATTATTTTGTAACATAATGATTATTATGAAAGCCTATAGGGCCTGCACCCATTTTTGGCTCTGTGGTCGCACCCTGTCAGGCACTGTGCGATGCAAGACTGAGCTTGCAATACTTATACCCCATTTACACACAAAGTCGGGTACAGGAGCGCTAACTCTATAAACTGCTCTGAATAAATAGGGTATTATTTACGCAGGGTAGGAGCTTCAGTGTTACCATTGCCCTCCCAGAGGGCCCTGTCGTTAACATTATTGCCTCAGAATTGCCAGGTGCACATCTATGCACGTGAGCACATCATTAGTGTGATCAAAACACACGTTCAAAGGATGAAGGTATATCGCGCAAGATTCGAACCCCCAAACAACCTGTGTATCAGACCACGGTGCCCCGACAATGACGGTACTTGCATGCACACGCTGTGTAAAGAATTGCAAAGCGTTACATGAACTAAACATAAAAGAAGGAAAAAAGGAGAAAAAGCTAATTGCCGTGAGTTTGTGCAGTATCCTAGAAGTGAGGCAGGCTGTTCCATTCAAATGACATGGGAGAATATTGCCCTCGATCCCCGCAGTCCCGTATACTGTACAAGAATTGCCTTCGTCCTCGCCACGCTCAATTTATATCCGTTTCTAGTTCGTGGCTGCATAACAGGCAACAGGGCCACAAGTACATGTATCACATTCACTTGCAAACTTTACCTTGTTCTTTACGACATAACATGACGTAGACACTGACTGTATAACCTTGTAGCTTACGTAACAACTTGAGCGCATGTTCAGCGTGTGTGTGTTTGACAGAACCGGTTACGTTCATTTTAATAAGGAGGCCTATGTTAAACTGTGCATTGTCAATAACTACCACACACACACACACACACACACACACACACACACACACACACACATCATACCGATGGATTGATCATCAGTGTGCTAGCTCTGGAAATAAGAATGAGCTACAGCAGGTATAAGATTTCACTTTATAAATGTGTAACATGAACAGGAAAACATCCTGTCTCGAAAAGGAAGAAGAAGAAATCTATCGTTGAACTTTAATGGCGTGGGGATGCTATACCGGAACATTAAAATGCAGAGCAGTCTTCTTTTTCAAGAAAATGGAGAAGAAGAAAATAATGATGGTGGTGGAGGAAAAACGAAGGAGGGACAAACGAAGCAGAGGAAGAAATCTGAAACTAAAGAGGAGCTAAGGTAAAAAGACGTAAAACTAGGAAGACCACGAAGACGGAAAACGAAGATGAAGATGATGTAATGCAGGGTGCTACATAACTTTATTTATCCACTTGCCCGGTTGGGCAAGCAGGTTTCCAAATTTGCTGCAAAACACTTGCCCGAACATGAATTTGACTTGCAAGAAAAAGATTACAAAATATAAGGAAATCATGTAGAAAAACATGTCCTAGTCAAGGGCCTAATAAAACACAATCATTTGAATGAACATCACACATTGATTGGCACCCCTAAACACAATGAGTAAGAAACTCTGTCCGATCAAGTGATGCCATCACATTGCATTGTGGCTTCTTCACATATGTGTTAGAAAGTTGCTGAAATGAAATATAAAGTGTGTTGCATCAGTGAACAGCCAATATCTTTGGGCATCTGTATGGTTGACTTTGTGGGTATGTTGGGGGGAATAAGTGAAAAAACAGGTGGCTTCAAAACTTTTTGCTTGCCCAATTCGGGCAAACATTTGTTCTTATTGTTCATCGCTTGCCTTGGGCAAGTGCTTATGTAGCACCCTCTAATGCACATTGAAGAAAACAAGATGAGGAGAACAGGTAGAGAATGAAAGGGTGGGTGGGGACGCGAAGCAATGTTTAGGCTGTTCGATATACTTTCTGCACTCGTATTACTAGTAAGTTTCCACGCAAATTGTACAGTGTTGTATTTGTAACATACGTCCACAGAGATACAATGACAAGTAACACATGTTAGTGAATTCAGTAAATAGAGACCAAAATGATATTACATTTGCACAAGTTGAATTCAAATCAATCTAAAGTAGGCGTACGTTACATTCTTATTGAATGACAGTCTTATCATAGCTGTGTATATACGCTATGAGGAATTGAATACAGTACTTGGAAATAAGAACAGCCCATGTCCAAATTTGACTATTATCTTTGGATTTTTTATTTTATTTTCGCAGGGACTGCTAAAAAGCAGGGCTTGTAGTTTGCAGTCCCCGCATATAAGAATTATCTAGTTACAAAACTGACAAAACTAGACAAATTGCTTGAGAAGAGAATAAAAGAAAGACAGAAAAGAAGTACACACTTTTAGACACATAAACAAACACGGGACAGCTCTCTTGTAAAAAGACAAGGAGAAAAAGTAAAATAAATGGCATGAAGATACTACATTGTATCTACATAATCACTGATAGTGGACAGAGAAAAGGGAGAAGGAAGAGGAAATAATGGGTCAAAAGCAGGGCACACGACGCACGAGATATGATATAAGCTTACCAAAGTTGTAATAGACGTTAAACGATTGTAATAAAAAAAAGGACTTGAAATTAACGCTTACAAAGATATAACTCCTTCAGGAATTTAAGTTTTTTCTTGTTTAATTTCTAGGTAAAGGTGTTAAACCTTAAAGCTTCTTTTGTCTTTTTATTAAGAGAATCCCAAATTTTCGGACCAGAAAAAGAGAATACAGATTTGGCTTAAATAGTCCTGGTCAAAGGTAACTGAAATTCATTGGATTGTCATGTAGGATATGAATGGACAGTCTCGTTATTAATTACATTAATTTTTTTAAACACTGGAAAGAGCTTCGCGTAATAATTTGTATTTTCGACTATTTCAGAATGTTGGCATGTTTGACACTCCATGATTACTTATTAGACCTATTCAGTATACTGCTATCGTGAAATTATGCCACAAACCTATTGTGACATCATAAAGCAATTTTAACATCTAAAAGCAATTGTGACATCATAAAGCAATTGTGACATCATAAAGCCAATGTGACATCATTACGCAACTGTGACATCGTAAAACACTTTGTAACATCGCGCACTGCTTCCCACGATCCCTTTGTGATATGTTACAACGCAATTGTGACATCATAAAGCACTTGTGATATCACAAAGCAGTTCCGACACTGCGCGCTCCTTCGTAAAGATACCTTCACAACATCGCATCCACCACTTCTCGTGCCATTTCCATTTCTTTTGTTTATCCTTTTAAAAAAAAATCCAAACTATGAAATAGATATAGGCTCCCTACTCTGCCTAATTTCGAGCTTCTGGTTAAAGATATGGGTCTCGATCGTGTCGGTGCCTCCAGTAGTACTAATGGTATCTTAGAATCACCTCTACCCTCAATTCTAACCAGAAACTTTCAGGGCAAAGTAGGCATACATATACCAGTTTGATAATGATGTGGGAATTAAAAAAAAAATAAAAAAAACTAGAAGCTTTGCCCATGGGATGTACTTGTAAGAGACATGTCCAGCAAAATCGATTTCTTCCGAGCGTCCACATCCAAACATCCTGATTTTCGAGTACAAACGGATTACGATTATACGGAACGAGATGCGAGATAAGTAGGGCGAAGGTGAAGAAACCGAAGAAAAAGGTCTTAAATGTTACATTCGTTCCGCGTATGTGCGCAAACATTCATGAGTTACTCAATATCCCCCGACCTTGTAAATCGCGCCAAAAAGCGACTGGCGAATGATAACGCGTTTTCCGAAGTCATTCAGCAGTGTGGCATGCAGGCACACACAGACAAACACACATAGTTAATGGAGTCAGTGTGTGTGTTAGAGCATGCAACTATAGAAAATCCATACACTGGCATTGCTGCTGCATGTTCAGCCGTATGTGAATGCGAATGGGATGAATGTTGCGTGCCTGCACTGTTGACTGCAGTGCTTACCGCGCGAGCGAGCATCTCCGGTCAACTCTCTGTCCGCGAAGATCTTTTTGGGTATCGTTTGTTCGGCGACAACGGAGAGGTTGGGAATGGCACGTGGTTTCTCGTGACCAACAGCTAACAGAGAGTGGATATCGCGAAAAGACCTGGAAAATGGAATGTATCGGGATATAATTTCTATTTGAAAGGAATGTTCCGCTACTTTAAAGTGACGAGACTAAAATTCCGTGGGACAAAAGTAAGTTATTTCATGTTTGATTTTCAGTTTTTCTAGACACTTAAAATCGGAGTCCAACGCAACACCAACGGTTGAGACGTGAGTCAGATTGTTTCTTTGCGCACCGGCGAGCGATAAGGAATCATGTCCGTTGGATAGCACGCTTGATGCAACCCTTTTTGGAAGAGTCCAGTTTGCATGTTGTGAAACTGGTTCGAAATCGTAGATGACCATGACACATCTGAGCTAAAAATGCTTTATTAGACGCAAGAAATCCATATAATTTAATGAACGATGGAATCGGTAGCTTGATAATCGCCTTTTGATTTATTTTGCTGTTGTCGAGTGGAGTTAAAGTGTCACTGTTAATGTGTGTGTGTGTGATCGGCAGCCGTCTCCAACCCGAGCCTTGTGGTTAATTTTTGTGAGTGTTCTTTCTTGCCAGTTTGAATGAACAATGGCTCTATTAAACCCTTGTTCATACTATAGATCTGCTATGACTTTTAAAGATGTTAAATGTTCATTTAACCATGTTAACTGCAGACCAAGTTACATAGTTCTCTCGGACTAACTGTTAGACATGTTTGTTAGGACCTAACCACATGGTTACTGTCCATTTTTTTTTTCTCATGAAAATAAAATGCATCCTAATGAAAACTAGATCAGGTTCTCTTTGGTGTCAAGATGACAAGGTCTATTAAACTAATGTTAGATCTACTGGTACTCAATCTAGATACCCTACTACAATGCTTTTGAGTCTAAATATGCGTCAAGTTGCTTTCTGTAGGGCTTTGGGCCGTTGTCACATGTGGTAGAAATTTGGTATTCTAGGCCCTACTGCTATGGCCCCTAGATCTAGTAGATTGAACAATTATTGCTATAATTAATATTGTATGGCTACCAAAATATTTGAGCATAGAAGTAATACATAAATTTTCCTAACAGGTAGGTAAATTACCTAGATAAGAGTCAAAGGAGTCAAAATTTTTGGCACTGATTTTAGGATTTATCTTCTGTCAGGAAGGATATCCTCGGCATCATTTTCAGCTGCTTTTTTCTTTTAAAATGTTGCCTGACAATACACTAACGTCGAGTAATGAGCATGTAGTGTGGTGGATTATTTGATTTTTTTTAACAACCTTTGCTTTATCCTGAGATCCTGTTTGATCCTCCCCCCTCCCCCCCTTTTTTTTTTTGGGGGGGGGGGGGGGGGTTGGGGGTGAATATAGGCTCCCTAAATGTGAAACCATGGTACATGTACCTAGGGACAAAAGTAAGTCCGAGAAACTCTCTAGACTAGTAGAAGGACTACCCATGCTATTCACTCTTTGATTTGTTTTTGTTTTTAGATAGACTATAGATTCAATTTTAAGTTATCAAAACAGAGCTAGCAATTTATCAGCACACTGATGGCCTGGAGGAGAGTTACTATTTTTGTAGATCTATGTACTTTTCTTTGATTAGGTTCTAAATTTAGATCTATGTCTAATTATGTTTTCATTAGTCTACTTGCGACTACATTGATCCCAGCCTCACATATTAAACCAGAAATGTGATTCATTCTTTAACGAAAAAAACAACAACAACAAAACATCTGCACAGAAGATTTAAAAGATAATCTCCAGAGAATAATGTTTTCATAAATAATGTAATCTTCACATGATGTTGAATATTTAGATTAGCTTAGAATGATATAGCATTGAATTCAAACTATGGAATTGTTTTCACCCTACTGAAAGTTACCATTAAGTATTGAACTTAGGGGCTTATTTTTGATTTGCATGTCTTTTTTTTTCTTTTGGCTGAATAGTCTTATATGATAAATGATAAACTTTTCTACATGTCCTCAGGCATTGGTGAAACTGGCTCTCTGCCTATACTACCCTTTACTTTGGGTTTTGCCCACAATTCTGTATTGGCAAGCATGCAAAAGCCTGTAGTGTGGGGCATGTAAAGCCTGTCTTAAATGTTCATTTGCACAGACATGATCCAGGCTGCAAAGTAAGTGTACCAAACCACGCAAGATATTGCATTTGTTTTGAGTGTCATTTGTTTTGTTTGTGTCAAAACCATTGAAAGAAAATTCTGAATAGCCCTCTCAAAACTTTGAGACAAGCGTATACATGGGGCTATTAATGTCTTCTGGCCCAAAACTTAATTTTAAAGTGTGTATAAAGAGTGAGAAGTTGATATTCATGACACACTGTTCTCATGTTAACGTTAAGCTACAATTTAAGATTTAACTTATCTTGTCTACTTTTTCATACACCAATCCAAATTATTTCCTAGTTTCAAGCTTATTTCTGACATTCAATGTTTTGGTCTTTATGTTTCATTCATTCTTTATTTATTTATTTACTTTTTAATACTCTAGGCCATATACTGTATGGCAAGTGCCCATACACAGCTTCCTTGCAAGATTAACTTTTCAGGATATTGAAAATGATATCAAAAGAATAAAACATTTAAAAATACAAAACAACAAAACAAAACAGGCATATCCCAAGCATCATGTTAAAAGTGGAGATTGCTTTCGGAATACGTCACTGTGGTAGTGCGGTTTTCATTATTGGGCCATGATTACACACTTTTTCCCCACTTATTCTACTGATGTATAAGAATGCTTCATGACAATAATTTCATGTGCCTATACAATTGTAGTTTTCATTGTGACCTCCTTTTTTTTTTCTTCCATCTATTTCTCTGTTTCTCTCTTTTTCTCACCGTAAGAGGATGAAAACTAAAGGGGAAAAGGCTGAAAAATATTCAAATCTTGAGCAAGCAATCCTCACCACTTGACTAAAAAAAGTTCATACTTTGCCAAACTGTCATTTAGAATCCCTGCTCTCTGTGATCGAAGATCTAGCTGGGCATGACAATCATAAATAACCATGTCTGTTGTTTGCTATTTTTCTGTGTTTTTTTGTTTCCTTCAACATTCCATCTGAGGGGCTATTTCCATGGAATGTTCTATTTATTTGCAGAAGGGGGGGGGGGGGGGTTGGAGGGAGGGGCAAGGAATACCACATAGTAGGACTGTGCCTGCTTGAAAACATTGCCATGTTTTTTCCTTCATTCATAGCAAAAGGACCCAACACCTGGAGGAATCCAAGCCTTTTTTGGTATTTATTGTATTTTTCTTGACAGTTTTCCTTTTTTTTTTGGGGGGGGGGGGGGGTATTTGATTGTTTTGTTTTATGAGGAAATGCAAACATAAAGCCGCAACCAGCATACCGTTCAAGTCATTTGATTCAAAATCTTGAGCACATTATAACAACTGTACTGTAGATGCAATACTCCCCAAACAGAGATGTATACACATTTAAACAGGAAAAAAAAAGTAACAATGATGCAAGAACGTGCCCAATTTTCATATCAAGAGCTACGGGTTCCTGTAATGCAATCATGTGGTGTGTTATTCTTTTGTCATTTGATAGGTTGTACATGACAGTATCTTCAATTGCAAAACTTTACTCATAGGCCTACTGTTTGATATGTGATTGCTGATGATAAAAATTTCATCTCTGTGTCCATGTAAATTGATGTACTTCCATAATACCCATTTTCTCGGGTATTTGCAGGGAAAAAACTAATCTTTTCTTTTGCACATTTTCTCCCTTTTGCCTTTGATTTTTTGATTTTTTTTCTGTTGTACTTTTAATGTAAAAAAAAAAGTTGATCATGTATTCCATTTTTTTTTTTTTTTGGGGGGGGGGGGGGGTGATTTCAGTCTTAGGATAAATTACCTCTTTCCCCCCCTAACAATGAAAGTTGTGAAGAGTGTACTGAGCAATATGTCGTCCCAGAATGTGTAGGCCCTACATGTAGTTTTTCAACAAAGTTGTAGTTCTCATGACAGTCCTTCATCTAATGTCAGTGAAACACATCCAGAAGCAAGACTGGTTTTTGAGTTGCAAGAAGTCAGACTTATACCCCATTTAGAGTCCCCCCCCCCCCCCCCCCCCCCCCCCCCCTGTCCAGGAGGACCTCAGGAGGACCTCCGGACAACATGCCAAATGAAAACAATCATTTTTTCCCTTTTTAAAAACCCATCAGGGGGCAAGAAGAGATCCCTGTTTAGAGTCCTCTGGGCCCTGTTGCAGAAAGTTGCTATCAAACATAAATCAGAAAATAACAATTAAGAATATTCAATTCTGATTGGCTGACACCTGATTTATGTTTGATTTTCTGTCTTATGTTTGGATTGCATCTTTTTATGCAACAGGGCCCTGGTCCTCTAGTGCGTGGTCGGCATACGTTTCTATGGAAACCAGTAATGTTTCTCCTCGACAGAGGCGGCGATTTCTCACGCGCACATACGTGCATTCCGCCACAAACCGCACAGGTCACCGGAAGTGTGTGTACCGTGTGTGTATTGGAGGTTGTGCTCTTGTTTTGTGGGATTCTAAATGAGGTGTAACATCGTTCTCCAAGTTCGTGATGTAGAAATGTTGTGGAAGAATGTCATCAAAGATGCAGACGACTGCCTTCGTGGTATGCCTTGTCTCCTGTTCTCCCTTTCCTGCTGAAATCACCCAAGATTGTGTTTCAAGTTTTTAAAGGTATTTCTGTCGTACTGGACTGAAAAAGGTCTGGATGCATGTTTCAAGATACATATCAATAAAGAAATTAAGAGAAGTGCCTTTTGATTTTTGTAAGAATGTTCCACTTTCTGTGTGAATTTCGTACAACTGAGAAATGGGGATTCATATTGTGGATAATCATGCAAAAGGAAGAGAATGAAAGATTAAGTTTTCAATAAGAGATTCTTCCTTTTTGTCCTCAATCCAGGCAGTTGCAAACATGCACCATGATGTCTAATTTGTTGTAGAAGAGGAGAGAGAGAGAGAGAGAGAAAGGGAGGAGCAAGAGAGAGATATAAGGTAATGCTGGCTGCCTTTGAAAAATATATCCATCTGAAATGGTAAGTGCGCTGGGGTCGTGTAGCGGCGGACATTTTCATGAAAATGCATTATTGAGTACAAATGATACACCTAACTGCTTCCTAGAGACCCATTGACCAGATTTAGCTTTACACTGATTGTCAGCACAATAAATTACCCTCCATGTTGGTGAATTTCATATTGTCATAGTTCAACTAGTTTCCTGACTGTGGACTTGCATGTTTATAAGAGCTGTGTCATATCGTTTGTAACCCCTTGAGATAAATTTCTGACTTTATTTGTCTCTTAAAAAAAGGAAAAAAAAAAGCAGAGACCTAGGCATTATTCAAAACATTTGATTCATATTCAACCTTTTTATGACCAGTGTATGTGTAGAAAATTATATATTTTCCAATTTCAGCAGAATGTCCATTCAAAGGTCACTGACATTTTTTCTTTGTCATTAACCCTTTAATAGCCACTGAATATTCTGTAGGCCTAAATGGCATATGGTTCACTGGAAGGTACGGCAGTATTGCCCTAATTTCGACAACGATTTTGCTCACTGCATGTTTATTTTTGTCAAGTAGGCACCTATAAGTTATGTTTATATGAAAGCCTACGACTTTACCAAGAGAATGGTGTGTCACAGAGGTGATTCTGATGTACATTTGTTGACCTTTTACCTTTTTCAAATTGCATGATTATAATGCCATATGAAAAAATAAATAGTAAAACATAAAGCTATTTAAAATATGGAGACGGGTGGTTGTGGGCATCTTGGTGACTAATGGGTTAATATCTGAAAACCCTTAACAGTGTGCTCAGGCACTTTGCAGGGGTCGCACTTAACTTTTTTTTTAACTAGCCAGGCGGACTACTTAGAATCAATTTTGACACTGAAGCAATATTTTGGTTAGCCAGACGGAATAGTTACTTCAGAATTTTATGATTTTTAGCTAGTCCGACATGATTTTGGGTGGCCAATGGCCAGCGGACCATCGCCAATTTCGAACCCTGCTTTGCTTAATTTGTCAAGCTGAACTTGTCAAGCTCTTTCAATAGCATCCAGTAATCCAATCCATCCACACTGGACCAAGATGTAGATTAGCTAAGCCTACTCAGGTGTAGCAAATGTGCCTCAGTCCAAAAGAAAGGCCATGGTGACACAATGGGGATTAGGGGGATTAGATAATCTCTAATCTGTGACAGTTAGTTTCCAAACATCTGCAAAGGTCTGTGAAGGAAGCACTCTACCATGCATTCCAATAAGAATGTAATGTTTATAAACTAAAAATCACCTTAAATTGAACCAAAGCCTAAATATTGTGTGGACTGAGTGAAAGCAGCAATATTTAGTAGAACACATCAGTGAAAGTTTGAGGAAAATCGGACGTTCGATTAAAAAGTTACGAGTTTGTAAAGTTTCAGTGCCGCCATTTCTGGACAAGAAGGTTGCCAAGGAGTCAATCTGTAGCTAAAGTGCACACAAATATGCAGATGAAATAAGCAGATGAGTGGACTACCTAAGTCTGAAGCTTCTTTGTACCTTCAGATAAACACAAAACAACATTCATATTCATGGTAGAAATTCATACTCTTTTATGGTCCTTTTTTTTTTCCCACCCTACAAATACTGTAAACGTCAATATTTTCGCGCGATTAATTTTTCGCGCTGAGCGGCTCGAAAACATATTCGCGGGTTCTTAAATTCGCGCTCCGCAGCGGGCTAATACACAGTCGCTGTTTTCATCCAGCGATGCCAGCGTGTGAAAGCGACGTAGCGAGCGGCGCGAGTGTGAGTACAAGCGCTCAACTACGTAGTACACTGTACACGTATTTTACTCGATACATGTACTGTAGTACTAGTACTGTAGTCGCGGAGATGTAGCACACCAATCGGCCATGGGCTCGGTGCATGCGGTGTGTGCGATGATACTGCTATATGCGTAAACATGTCTGTACTACGTAGCAGTATCATCGACGAAGCGCACGCAATTCAGGCCGTTCAAAATGTGCATAGAAAATTGCGAAGATATATTCGCGCGTTTTTGAATTCGCGCTAGCCGAACGTAGCGCGAAATCTGCGAAAATTAATGTACCGCGAAAATTTCCACGTTTACAGTACTAGTAGTTGAATCCAAACTCTGCCAGATATAGTGTAGAATAGCAAACTACAATAATCATTGTACGCTAGCGGCTAGAATCTGATGGATGTTGAGAAAGTTGGCATAGATTGGCTGTTACCCTGTCAAAACCCTGTCATAATCCTCGTATCAAACTATCATAGACTTGTGAAAGCAAAGGCAGGTCACCAGTGACAATTACTGTGCTAATTGTCGGGACAAATTAGGTAAATTTTCCAAATATTTAAATTGCATTATTTCCTTTATAAGACATTCCATATGTTTAAGTAGGTATCAGAATACCATGCACAAGTGCTATGTACCATGTAGGCCTACATGTTTGCGAAGAGTGATGTAATGTATTTAACGAAGGTCGCTGTAGTGTGGTTTGGGCTCTGTGCCAATGTGGCCCAACTACTGACCGCTTGGCGTACTGACCACTTCTAGAAGTTCAGGACCCCCCCCCCCCCCCCTTGTTTGACCACAGTAATGTCCAGAGAGACAGTGAGCATGCTCTGCAGAGGGCTGGTTGATGGGCATGGGAAGACAAGTTGAAAAAGGTTGTCTAGCGCCATCTTGTGTTGGTCCTTTGCACAGTCTTTCCCAGATCAGTGACTCAAGCCATAGGCCAGTTTTCTAGAGACAGGCGAGTGCTATCTACAGTACATGCCTATGTACTGTATGCACGCACATTGAATCTTGATTTTTCTGTGGTTTTTTTTCCTATGATTTAATTTTTGTAATGTGTTTTATGTATTTAAATGCCATTCATCTAAAATATCCCGTCAAAGAATGTTGATATTTTTTCATAGTAGTGCTGTATTTTTTTTTTTTTTTTTTGATACCTGTGAGGTTTTCTTGCAGTGTAGTTTCTTGCTTGTTATTGCTCAAAATTAGCCATAATGGCTGCATGAAAGTCATTCAACCCAAAATGAATTGATTTTAACCCAAGGCTGTATCATGTGGTCAAGCTGTTGCTATGAGGTTTGACGCATGCAAGTATTCTTGTTCTTTCTTTTCCTCGTTTTTTCGAAGCGAACATTAGTCAAGTGGACACGTCATCATCTGCTCTAACGTATTGTCCCCCAGAGTGTGGCAACAATTATCATTGGGGGAGGTCTGGTAGAAAGACTAATATATCACAGCTGATGAGCTTTTTCCCCCTTGACTAGTGCCTCTTGTTGATTCTCTCATACTTTCTGACCACAGGGCTGCCCTCCTCTACCCCCCTCAGGCAAACTAGCCATCCAGACGGCGGCATCAGCACTGGGCCAGCATGTTTAAAAGCTTCCATTTTAATGTCAGCGTGTCAGTGCGCCTGTCTGGCCAAATGCTGGAATATTCTCATTATTCCTATGTCTCATCTTGCCTTACCCCTCCCTTGCCCTTCTAATAACCCCCTCCCCCACCCCACCCCCCATTCTGATGCTCCTCCTCCCCTAGC
Source organism: Diadema antillarum (assembly GCF_040938485.1). NCBI lineage: Eukaryota > Metazoa > Echinodermata > Echinoidea > Diadematoida > Diadematidae > Diadema > Diadema antillarum. The sequence continues at coordinate 1,402,789 of NW_027270955.1, forward strand.
ACTATCATTGTACATTCTTATTCCTCCTTCGGACTGATAGGAAATGTTGCCAGTTTTAATAGCAGATCCTTCATAGTGATCCCCCTCCCGAATAATTTCCAGTCGATACCCATGAATATCTTCCATGCAAGGGCTATATTTACAGTAGACAGTGAAGAACTGTGCATTGCTTTCAACAATATTAATGACAGAAACATCAGCTGAAAACCTGCACAATAAATATGTCTGGCAGTCTTTTAATAGTTAATGTAGAAAACTGATTAAACAAAAATAACAAAGGGAAAGCAGTGGAACAGCTTTTACTTTTGTCACTTTACCTAAAATCATTTAGATAACATGAAGTGCAAGTTTCCAGAAAATTTTACCTAACAAAGTATCATTATAAAGCGAGAAAGAAATTGAAAATAACCATACCAATGTCACTTTTATGTGACAGTGAAACACTGCAAGGCTACTAGTCCAACATTTCCTTATTTCTGGTTTTCCTATCACATAATGTACATTAGAATTATGCTTCGTGAAGATAATGCTGATAATTGATTGGTTGTTACATTGTAATTTGCATTTCATACAAAGTAAATACGACTAGTCCAGCAACACTTTATGTCTATCTTTTTATTTCAATCTCGCCTGTAATCTTTGATATTATTTCTAAATTTTCTTTGCATGCCGTGTACCTGTCCCAGATCCTAATTTTTAAAAAAGAAATTTCATGAAAAAGTCCATTAAAAGAAAAACGAAAAGACAATCTCCTTTTAAATAATGCTATTGCCAACATAGATTTGTAGACTTTTATTGTGCTGACAGCACTAAAGGTGAACAAATTATTTATATCAATTCATCCTGTTTCATTTCACCCAAACCTCTGCATTTCTATGATATCAGGGACAAAAAGAAAAAAATGATTATTTGTTCTCCACCCTTCCTCCTGACATTTCATAGGGTTCTTTATTGTCCAGGTTAATGAGGCAGCCATATTTATGTCACTAGCACTGCACTCGTGGTGACGGGCTAATTCAAAACGCTGAAGATATCCATAACTTGTTCATGGAATGGCAGTAAATCAGCAGCAATCATAGGACTTTGATGGACTATTCACCACCTGACCGCAATGATGAAGCTGCCAGCGTTTGCCGGACACGCTAGTACCCTGCGTTCTAAGATCGTCGCAACCACAGACTGGTATAATGTGTAAAACAGATGAGCTGCTACAAAAATTGTTTGTAAAAATGTGGAGAATAACGTTCATCGCCAGGATTTTTACCCTTTGAAGCAGGGTTTGCTCTATTCTTGCCTCCACACGTAGAAGTTGATACTTAATGTCGTTATTGAGAAATTACTGTACGAGCTGATTTTTTCACGTACAGATATTTTCGCGAATTGCTACATGGAGGACATTTTCTCGTGTTGATTTCGCGGTTGCAAGGGTCTAACTGAACTTAGCTATTTGCGCGTTGTTATTTTCGCTTGTTGTTATTTTCGCGGTTCAAAGGCAATTCGCGAAAATAAAACCACCGCGAAAATTTCAGCTCGTACAGTACGTGGCAACTGTGACAGACAACTATGTGAGGATTTTTGGGTCACTCCTATTTAAACTTACATTGTATCTCAGTGACAACTTGAAGGAATAAAACTGTGTGTATTTTTCATTCAAAAATTAGATTTTATATGGAATTCTCTTTATTATTTCTTTCCGTCGTTTTCCTATTCTGACATCACAAATCATTCAAGTCTTCTCCTCCAGCAGTGATGATTGCCAAACTTTACAAGTTCAGGACCTTTGAATAGATTGTCCCATTTTCCTCAACGTTCACTGACATGCTCTACTAATATTTTGCATTCATTGAATCCATCTAAACTGTAAACATCTCTATTTTCGCACAATTAGTTCTTCACGCTTAGCGGCTCAAAAACATATTTGCAGGTGCTTGATTTGCGCTTCACAATTTTCAATACATTTAGAATGTGCAGAGAATATCGTGAAGATATTTTTTTTCAGGTCGTAGAATTCACGCTAGTCGAAAGAATTAACCCGTTGAGGACAGTTTGATTTTACTACAACACGCATTTCCCATAGACACCTACGTACCGGAATATACTCGGGATTCGTCCTCAACAGGTTAATGTACCATGAAAATTTGTACGTTGTCTGTACATCCATGGGTTTCATTTCCCTTTTAATGTAGGCCTACAGTGTAAAAGACATCCCCTCTGAGAGCTCTGTCACATATTATTTCTACTCTATCCACTATTAAACCTTGCACAGTTTGGGTTGAGATATTCCACATCATTGCATCATAATACAAAGAGGAGGCTATTAAAAGTTTTGCACATTGCAATCATTCAAGGAGTCAAAGTTAAAGTCACAAGTTGAGCTGAAATCCTACAGTGTAATTAATCACAGCATCAAACGACAGGTATCAAAATGGTTAATATTTTGGTTTCTAGATGAACTTTTTTGCAGAAGCAAAAATTTGCCTAATAAATATTCTTTGATTATGGTGTCATTTTAGGGAGGGTTTGACTCAACTGCTGAATTTCCATTTCATCTTTTCAGCTCTCATTCCTAATGAAAATTTTGAGGAATTGTCAATGTGGAAATCATGTACAGGCTAAATATTAGCCTTGTTTGTGATTTGTGCTGGACTAAGTATATTGCATTCTTAAATATTCTTCTTTGCAGGGGGGGGGGGGGGAGATGATGCAGTAAGGGAGAGGTTTGTACTATAATGAAACGTTCTACACATGTCTTGATGTTGCATTTGTCTGTTTTGGTCTGGTGACCATGTATGTATTTAAATCATAATTTTCTAGAGATTGGTAGATATTGGTCAATCACAGAATGTAATCACACACACATACTGTATCGGTACGCACATATGTTGGGATTACAGTTCTGTACATCAAAGTACTGTGCAGGTGTTCCTGTACTGTATCTCCTCAGAGATCGGTTTAGTGCATGGTGGCCGATATTTGTATAAAGATTGCTGCCCTACCCCCGCCACTGCATGCTAATAATAACAGGGAATTGGTGCAGATAGCGGACTGTTTTGCGCCAATCATAGATTACATATTTCTCCCCCGTTTGCTCAAGATCTGTTGACTGTCTGCCGGGGCCGGGGGTCAAAGTTTAAGATCCGAGGGGCCAGCGCTGTCGACACTCCAGGTGTGTAGACTGTACATAGTGTATGAACGGCAAAGCTTCCACACTGCTCTTCTGGATGGAAGCTGATGCATCTCTTCACGAAGCAGACGCATTTGTTTTTGTTTTTGTTTTTGTTTTTTAAAATATAGCAGCATTTCTCAGCATGCTTCAAAGGGAATGTGAATAAAAAGTAAACACCACACTTGACCCGGGGTCGTAATGTTGTGAGCCGTGCCTCTCTTTTGCCAAACCTTTCAGTTTCCACTCCATACATGGTATCCCTAGATTAAAGGGTGTGTACAGTTCTGGTCGAGGTGAGGATGTAGCATTTACGTTTCGCGAGATATTCAGAAACCACTCTATGAGATGTCAAAGAGCATGCAATTCTAAGGGATATCAAAAGTTTATTTGCTGAAAATCGGTTTTGGAATGGCCGAGATATCCAAAAACAAGGTAAAACAAAGAGATCTTAATACAAGGCGTGGTCTGTCGCATTTTATTGTAATTATTTTTTTTGGATATCTCAGCCATATGAAAACCAATTTTCATCAAATAAACGTTGAAGCCTTCTTAAAATTACATGCTCTTCCATATTTCGTAAGAGATTTGTCATTATCTCACTTAGGAATGTTCAAAACATGAATCCCCACTTCAACCAGTACTGTACAGTCACTTTAATGTAGGTACGGGAGAAGCTTGTGCAAAATGGTGATAATGCCAATTTGCCTTCCCTTTTTATGTCAGCAAAGAAACTTCAAAATATAAATTGATAATTTCTTTTTTGAAAGACTTTGCAATGGCTACCTTCCATGAATGAAAACACATTATAGCTGAGTGATAGTCTTCATTCTGTCCATTGAGATTTAATCCTGAATGTCTCTCTTTCTTTTCTTTTTTTTTTGTATCAAAGTGGAAAATCCACTCCTTATTTGATTTAAAGTAAGACAAAAATTTGACAAATGGAAAAAAAAACAAGAAAGTTTCATTGGAGTTGAACATATGATGTAAGACAGTCGGAAGTATTTTTTTTTTTCTAGAATTTTGTATTGCTTAAATAATTTCCAGTCATTTAGCCCATTGAGGACGGTTTGATTTTGCTACAACACTCATTTCCCATAGACAACTGCCCGAGTATACTCAGGACTCGTCCTCAATGGGTTAAAGAGAAAAGGGTAAGGTTTAGTAGCTTGCCAGTAGATGTAACCAATATGTCCTGAAACCATCTTTAACATTAAGGATTACGTGGTTCACTGTGGTCCATGCTTTCCCTGGAGGAATTGTATGTATCACGTTGGTTTATGTGAAGGAATGTGGTATTGTTGTGATGACACACAGGGTTACTTGGAGTATCTAACTTTGCAGGGGGGGGGGGGGGGGGGAGGGTTAACTCATTACTTTAAGGTACTGTTATTTCTCAATATGGTAAAGTAAATCCTTCATGCGCTTTGAATGCCAATTGGCACACAAGACCCCATATATTCTATTAACCTGCTGAAGACTAGACCCGAGTATACTCTGGCAGGTATCTGTGGAAAAATGTGTGGTACCAGGTATAGCAAAATCAGTTCGTCCTCAACAGGTTGATAAAAGTCCCTGGCATAGAAAGTGTTAAAGGGATGGTACAGTATTGGTTTAGATGAGAATTGGGCTTTTAACTTTTTGCGAGATACCAAGAAAACACTTATATTATAGTACAGAGCATACCATTTTAAGAGGAATTCAAAGTTTATTTGATGAAAATCAGGTTTGGCATGACTGAAACATCCAAAAACAAAGTATTTAAACAAAGTGATCATAATAAAGTGTGGGTCCCACACTTTATTAGAATTGCTCTTTTTTTGATATCTCAGCCATTTCAAAACCAATTTTCATCGAATAGACGTTGAATTCCTCATAGAATTGTATGCTCTTTCATATTTCATGAGAGATTTCTCATTATCTCACAAAAAAATGTTAGAAACCTGAAATTAGGTCTCAACCAAAACTGTACGATCCTTTTAATGTCAATTTCTGTATACAGCATCACCTAGCCAACCACAACTAGGCACATGGGCACGCAAAGGGGTACCCGTGGGTGTTCTCATCCCCCTCCCTATAAAGTCGGTTCATAGTTTGAAGGAGTTCTAGATCCTTCTCCATACCATTTCTTTCTAGACCTTCCTGTGTTTTGCAATGACCTACTGATCAAGTAAGAAAGTACAGTTTGTATCCCCCCTCCCCCCTTTAAAGTAAGGATAATGATAATAAATGGTGGCTACTTGTACAGCGAACAGGTCAGTCTTTCAATGTTTGTGGCGCTTGTGGCGAAGAAAATGAGCTCTCAGATGTAAATGTTTGTAATTCACTGATATTTGTAGAGGTGTAATTATATCCCTTTTGTTTCACCATTATGGAATGTGTATAACACATGGGAAAGATTTTCTACGATAAAATTACAAGTGAGTTATCCTATCTTTGGATGGCAAGGGTGAGTTTGAAGTGTAGAACTTTGGAAAGAGAGATTTGCGCTGTAGCATTATGTTTGACACGCTGTCGTGTATGCATCAGATGTAAAGGGGGAATGACGTTCAGACGATAAGAACGTATTTCAGGCTCGTCGTATCATTGAAGCGGTGTAGTTGGAGAGATTTACGCCAGACAGGTTGTTATTACTGGGGAGTATGAAATGTTAGTAAAATTGAAAATATTTGAATGGAAGTAGGCATGTATGCCATTGAGAAAAGAAACAGTTGAAGAGGGTTCTGTTTCAGACATGGCAGTAAAGCTGTAGCACTAAACGTTCCCATCTTGTCTGTCCAGGCGCATTCAGTGATTTGATTGGCTTGGAGGAACGCACTTGATCCGTTTTTCCCTCCCATATTTCGCTCTCGCGCATGCGTGTGGCATACCATGTGACGATTAGCAAAGTATTTATGTCTGTTGCTTCTGGAAGGTGGGGGAAAAGAAGGACGTTTGAGACGGATGATGTCGGGTGTTCATTGTAAACTGCAGTCTTAACTCTTGTCTAACCTTACAATTTCCTCACCAAGAGAATGACAGTTATGCACAACTTTCAGACAGTTTCACCCAGAGTCAACGAACATTTGTCGTTTCTCCTGTTTTTCTTGCAGTTGTACGTCAGCCCCTGTGTACGATTTGGTTGGATAGGGTGGTCCTTCTATCGCCTGCATGTGTGTCTGCTACGTGGCACTGAACTACGCGAAGCGCCCCAATGGACGAACGGTGCACAGCCCTGTGGAAGCAAAAAGCCCGAGCATGCTCATAAAAATCTTGTGTGCGCCGTCGCCGCCATTTTGCCCGAACACTCCCATCCGTCGTGTGACCTCCCTTCCCATCATGCAACTTGTGCGAGGGGCACGGCGGGAGCTGCTGTGTATTCTTACAGACCGAACAGACAAGCACGGTGTCTGGCTTTTCCTTTTTGTGTGCACGCCTGCCCTTTATCACACTGTCTGGGGTAGGAGCTACGTGATCGACACTCCCTAGGCCAGCCTTACCCAACAGAGGGGGCCCCAGTCACCTGAATCCACTGTGGGCCACAGCAACTACGCCATGCTGCTCCCCCCAAACATTCTTTTGTGAACATGGCGGACCCTGTGTGCCTGGCTGTGGGCGATGTGTTCTCTGTTTACCAACTCTTCAACCTCCGCTACTAGCCTGCATTTTGCCCGACTTGACTGCCTGCCTGCCTGCCTGCCTGCCTTCCAGTGTATGCCGTCATTTCAGGAGTCAAGGGAGGGGGAAGATTGTGCCCCGGCCTCATGACTGTGCCAGAAGGTGAAGCCAAGAAAACCCCCCCTCCGCCTCCCGCCTCATGACCCGGGTCCTGCTCATGAAATGCCGCCATTTAGTGATGTCGACGTGGAGGATCAAAGGTCAGGCTCGTAAGGTGAGTGGGTAAGAGCTTTTTTACACGGTACATGAATGATGCCTGGAGAAGCGGGCGCTGTGGTGCCTGACAGTAGAGAGAACTTTCCCCCCAGCTTGAGGGGCTCATTTCACCTGACCCTCCATGCCTACCAAGTCCCACCTTACCCCCTCTCCCCACCATTTCATGTTTATACCTCAAATGGTCTGCATGTCTTTGACAATCCAGTTACAGCATCAGAATAGAGTGTGTGTATGTGTGTGTGTGTGGGGGGGGGGGGGAGTGGAGAAATAGCATAGAAAGTCTAATTGTCATCAGTAAAGCAGTCAATGCACCGCCATTGCCCCCTTTTTAACCTCCCATGGTAATTAAACCTCCCGAAGTTATTATGTTCGATTCACACGGCGTCTGCGGAGCAGACAGGGACGGCGGAAAGAGCAGCCTGACTTTTTGTCTACGAGACTCAAGGGCCGTTGACAGAAGCATGATGCCTGTGAACTGTAGGAACATGCCAGCACCACTGCAACCGTGAATTTGAACTTAGGCCTATTTTGATTGGCTGCCGATTCTCCTCTGATTACCAACTGGTCTGTGTCAACTGAAAGCCATGCTGGGGGAGCCTTCTTCGTCTTCTTCGTGGGCCTTGCTTCTGATTCTGCATGATGAACTACAGCAGCGTCACGGCTAGCCGCACCACGATAGAATGCATCCGTGTTCACGACTCAGAACCGTCTTGCGAGCCTTTTGTCCATGCACTTTTTTTCACAGCTGGCATTCTTTCATAGTTTTGCCAGACCTCCCAATGTTTGCCCAGAATCAAATTATGTCACAGGGTTGGATAATGGGTGGCAAATTGATTTTTATCTTACTTCCGTCTCTAGTTCACAGCAATTCGGGGCTCATTAAATACAAGATCTCCTTTTTAATATGAGCAAGCTGTGGGACGTCTTCTGTGCACCCTAACTGAAAGACTATATAATGGGAAATCCATATTACTATGAGCAGAATTTCATCATTTATTAATCAGCATCTCAGTACTGAAATAAAACTTATTCATACCTCTCTCCTGCAGACCCTTTACTGTGTGATGGCATGTGATCTGAAGAGAATCCCATTGACCTTTTTAAACACAGACAAACTTTGGTAAACGTGACTGAAGTGAATAATCAGAAAAGGAAGGAACATCTATAAAAAGGTACTTATTTTTCTTGCCCTTGTTGATCCCCTACCCCCCATCCTTACCACAAATGTCAAATACAACAAACAAATATCATATTTGAACTGCTGAAATGAAGAAATTGCTTGATCAGAAGTCAAGTTGTGATTATTAAAGTTTGCTTCTCTTTGGCAGAATATGAAATGCATTTTATTTTCATTCATTCTATGTATACAGATTTTTTTTTTTTTCACCTCGGCAACCCGCCTCGGCAACGGGTTGCCGGAACATTCTTCTCAATTGGCTTCTATGAATTGACATGATAAAACTAAGACCAGCTATCATAGATAGGTATGGAGATGCATAATTGACTGTACATGTGTACAGTAGTGGCAAACTGAATCGGCTGGCAAACTTTGCAGGCTAATGCCTCGTGAAACACCCGACAACACCGCCAGCAATGTTGATCCAGGCCACAACCAGACAAGCCCGCAATGTCGTATCACCATCTGCACTGGCTTCACGTCAGCTTTACGCACCATAGAGAAAAACACCAGCAGTGGTCTGGCGTGCAAAAAAAAAATTGTAAAAAAATCTTCACCCGAGACAAGTGTCCCGCGATAAATGCCTTATCTCATAGATACAATAGGACCTAGGGCACACTTACTGGCTGGCAGTAACAGAGATATCAAGGCACGTTCTACAGCTTTCATGCCTGTGATATATTATGCATTCATTCTGCTCTTTGACTCCCGTCCCGTACCTTGGATGCGTAGTTTGGTTTGATCAGAACATATATTTTCTTGGGCCGTATACTTGGAGCTTAGCATGCGGGGGGCAGGGGAATTGCTGTAAATACATGTATCCATTTATTTCCCCCACCCCCAAAGATATGTGTGGTTGCATTTTTATTCATCCCTCACTCATGGTGTGTGTTTGTAGTCTATGTATTGTCTCTATTACTTCATAGATTTACTGGGTCTCTGCGAAATTACATTCTAAAAGGTGGGCCTGGGGGTTACATTTTGTCAAGAGCGTTGACTGGAAGAGCTGTTGCATGCAAAGTGCAGTGACCTTTTGCCCTAAGAGACTGAGTAGTTTCTCACCAAACTTTAAACAATGCTGAATTGTCTGTCGAAATCCAACATGGTGGCCTGCTTCATACTTTCGCTGAACGCATTTGTTTTCAATGCATACAATTAGCCCTTTTAGTCTTTCTGCTATTAAATGCAAGAGTCTTGTGCACCAATGCTTCACAATAGTACCTCGTGCTGCACTTTGCTGCCCTGCCTTTTGTTTTCTCCACTCATAGTCCATTAAACAGCTTGTAATATCATGTCATAATGGATTGGCCACTTCCGATTCTTTGAGAATCGACTGTTTGGCCGGAATGTGTTGAAGGGCATTGGTTACTCCGAGGGGTCAGTGAGAATCGTGACAAGTGAGTCGGGTCAGTGTTTATCGTCCTAACATTTCTCTTGACTGGTCATTTGTGGTCTAGTGCTGTGTAACATACACCTGTTTAGGAGCCAAATCCAGAGATGAATATACTGTGTCGGGAGATAGTTTGCATTACTAGCGGTGCAACAAATCTGTGAGCATGAAAAGATGATATGGTTTCTCCTTAATTACACCATGAGTTCAATTCGATTTGTGTGCACATAATTCAGTTTCTGTAGATTAGAACGCAGACTGCGTGGACAGCACATAAAATTTCTATGCGCGACCAGCCTCGGGAAATCTGTAAACAGGGCCATTAGATTGGCAGAGAATCTCGTCTGATGGAACAGTGCATACGATTTGCATGCATTACGATTGTTTGTGAAAAAGGACAACATTTGTCAAAAAGCTATTCTAGGTACAAATTAGTCCATTCATACACAAATATAGCATAAAAGTAAAGGTTAGAGTACTTTATCAATACTTTTTATGCTACATTCCCTTCGTAACCTTACAGCAATGGCAGTTTGTGCCAGGAAAGAGTTAGATTGAGCCATGTGCATGTGAAAGTGAAGGATTCATTTCTTACATTTTGTGGCAGCACAATTTTTTTTTTTTTTAAGTATAATGCCAGTAAGTTCATGTAGTAGAAAAAAAGGTACATGGAATGGATAACATTGTAGAGATATTTCAGTATGAAGGTAAGAAGGCAAAGGTACATGGTAAGGTAAGGTTAGATGTACATAATGTACATTGCACAAAAATAAATGGCGTATCGTAGAGATGAATTTGTGGAGGTCAGGATTACATTAGCAAGTATTGACATGATTGCAATGAACAGGGTGCATGCTATCTTAACAAGGGGAGGTCAAGAAAATTGAATGCAGAGATATAAACTAATGATACATTGTATGATGAGAATGTTAAAGATTAAGAAGGAAAGAATTTTGTTTTGATAGTGGTAACGAGAGAAGAGTGTTCCCAGTGAAATCAGGATGTTGAAATGTAGACTTATTTTAATAGCCAATCGCAAGGAAATGATAGACCAGCAATCTAAAATCATATATTTAAAAAATAAAGTAGATAGCAATAAAGCAAGGGTCAGTGATACTTTTGTTTAGTTAAAAATGATGGAAAGTAAAATAATTAGGTGCTCAAGACAATAGACAGTGTGTGGTTTAAAGTTTTGGACCAAGGAACTAGTTAGACTAGAAACAGATTGTACAAAGGGGAAAGACCATTGCATGTGCTTAAAGAAAAGGTATATGATGTAATGACAACATAAATACTGGACATAGTGGACATTTACAAACTGGATGTAATGAAACAGGTGACATGTAAGGGGAAAGACTGAAAGTTACTAGGCTTTGATGACATAAAGTAAACCCTGGATATTTTGTGTGGTTCTTGTTTTTTGCGAATTTTGTGAGTCGGGTGCTATTTGCGAATTTAAAAACACACAAAAATAATAACTACTCCCGACATGAATGTAACGTGCACGCATACATTTCTCTGTTCTGTACTGTGCTCCACAATTTAACCACTCGCGAAATTGTTGGGAAATCTCGATTCGCGAAAAATTAGACTCGCTGAATACATGGCGTGTACAGTAAAGTATGGAACAATTTTTGCATAGGGAGAGCTGGAACTCAGTTAACCCATCGTGCCAAGGCACTTTTATGTTAACCTGTTCCTTTTTAAAATGTGGACAGAAGTGCCTGCATTCGCAGCCCTAAATTCATGTCTATTTGTGTTATGCTGCCCAGAAAAATGACTTTGACAGAAAAATTAGAGTTTCTTCTATCAATATCTGTTTTCTTTTTGTATAAAAAATGTGGGTATAGCAGTATTATACAAGTACCTTTTTTCCAATAAAGTGCGGGCTCGTTTTGCTATACTCATACGAAGATATACAGTTGTACATTAATAGCAATCAAAGATGAGCTCAGTAGAGTCTGACTTTCGCTGACCCCATTCAGGATGCTTCTTTTGTGTATAACAAAAGAGTTTGTCAGCCCATCAAGGCACAGTCTATTCATACCTTGCGCCTGAACGATATTTTCATTGTTCGATGGCACATGTAGTTGACCATGGAAAGGGGATGCATGTACCGCTTGACTGCTTTTGCAAAGGTGGATTACCAACCTGTCCATTCTCTGTCAAACTTGCAAAAATAAATGGGGGGGGGGGGGGGAGGGGGGGCATTGAAGGCTCTTGGAGAATTGTGGGAGGAATGGATTAACTTGCTAAGCTGTTTTACCAACATCCAGTAATCCTCCCAAACTTGGCCACTGTAGTTGTAAATTTAGTAAGCCCATTCAGGTGTATAGCAGTGTGCTTTTGTCTGAGATTAAGGCCAAGATGGCACAATAGGGATTAGTGGGGTTTAAATAGATGATCACTGTTCATGGGCGATTAGTGCCCAGACATCCGTACCAATTGGTGAAGAAAGTACTCCAGCTTGTGTGCTAATTGGTCAACAACTCACAGTAGGGGTTAAGACGGTTCATGAAGTGAAGTGGTTTCTTGAGGGAAAGTACGCTAGATACAGTTTGCTGAGTTTATATGTAGATTTTAATAACTAAAGTTAGGTGCACAGGAAAAAAAGTTAGAAAAGAGGTATAAAGATCAAGTAAAGTACGGACAAATGGACCATTTGAATCGAAAAGATATAATGACAAAGATAAAGACACATGGGTCATGAGTAGATTAAAAAAAAAAGAACTGGGAAAGAGAGAAATATGATTCTAAAGATAAAAATTTATAGAAAGATGGAAATTATATCTTTTCATAGCCATTTGTGGGACTGTAACATGTGGATATGAACCCATGGAGGATGGACTGATTTTGCTATAACATACATTTCCCATAGACCCCTGCCCAAGTATTCTTGGGACTCATCCTCCACGGGTTAACTAGTAGAGAGCAGAGACACCCAAGACTACAGATTGTGCTTAAAAAATATGAAGGAGGTTCATTAGCTTCTCATGTCTGCGGTGGCAGTGAACTGTGAATGCTGGCAAAAATGAGTCAATAGAGGGCGGCAGAGTGGTTTCAGGGCTGGCGCTGTGACTGGTATGAGTCAGATTCTTTCAAGGAGAAAAGCTTGCATGGTGGGAAGGAAATGAAGTGTACAGCTTGGTCAGTGTCTAGTAGTTCATTGGCCTCGGTGTTACCATAGTGATACTTGGTCTGTTGTCATGATGATATAATTATGATTCTCCTTTATTTTTTGTCCAGTTTATTCATTTATTATTATTATTATTATTATTTTTTTTTATTTATTTATTTATTTTTTTTAATCTAGTGCTTACCATTGTGAAACCAGACAGGACAGATGTGTTCTGCAACTCTTTGCATACTTGATGTGTCTTGTATTAATATGTTCTGGTATGGTGTAATTGGATTTGTTCAGAAAACTTAAATATGGATCTGGTGTGTAAGTTCAGGTTTAAAAGCAAAACGGTCAATGAAAGATACCTTTTCATCTTTATTTCCAAATGTTTGATTTGTTACTTTGATATTGCAATAAATCTGATGATACTTTCAAAGCTGTTAAGAATGAAAGGTACACAAAGAAGACAGTATTTTTTGTATTTTATTTATTTGTTTTGTACTATGGTACTTCAGTTGTGACTTATAATCTATTTGCTACGGAAAGAAAGATAAAAGCAACAAGAACCAAACAAACATGTATTCCAGCAGTATGCTGACCCTCTGGGCACAAGCACTGTATTCATAAGAAATTTGTTGTCCTTCATACATAATGTGAGCAGTCTCTAGATAATTGAACTGTAGTGATTGAAGGTGAGCATGGTTTTTTTTTTTTTTTTTTTTTTTTTGGGGGGGGGGGAGGGTGTTCAAGATTGATGGTCAAGGAGAAGGGTGTGAGATTTCACATTATAATTAACTCCGGTGACCGCAGTACCCTTCTTGAGAGTGAAGTGAAACTTGGAAAGGTATTGGGTTGGAAGATTTACTGTGCTGACACAGGCTCTATGAATAACAATTGCAATGGATTTGCAAAGGATACCTTTCATATCAGGGCGTATGATGGAATTGAGGTCTAGATATGTTCCATGGTAACGAGGATTATTTTTATGTGAAATCCAAGGAAGCAAGCTAGAAAATTTTCCTTGTGCATATCTTTTTCATCTTGAATGTTTGTTTGTTGTTGCTGTGTTGTTGTTGGTTGTTTTTTTTTTTTGGGGGGGGGGGTGGGGTGGGATTTGGGATGCAGTGGGGAGAGAAATTGAGGTTATGGATGCTTTCTTTTTTTTTTTAACCGAAACTCTTGGATTTGATGACTTAGCAATGCAGATGGATACAAGTTTGTTATTAATGCTTGTGACAAATCTGAAGAAACTACCTTGACTTTGTAATTAGGAAGATGGCATAGATTCCCTTGATGTGTTGCTATATGATAGCATTTGTTTCATGCATCAGAACACATGGACACATATTGTTTCTATTGTTTACATATTTTTTTAATGATTTACCACCTAGACATTCTATATTACGGTAAAGGGGGTGGGGGCTTTCAAAAAATGCACTTTATATCTTTGACTACTTGCAGCACAATGATATTTTTAGACAATTTTACTCCTCCCCCTCCCCCATGAAACAAAGCAAAACAAAACAAAACACATAAACAAACCGAAAATCACCAAGCCTTGGGTTTATGTTACGACATTCAGAAGAGTACTCCAAACTGAAGATTTCATATGCTATTATAATCAGATGTATTGAAGAAATTATCAGAACTTTGTCAATGGCGAGTGCAATTTGTTTTCCAAGATTTGACCATACGCCACTGCAATGGCAACAAAGTCAACAGAGGAAGTATCGCTGAATTAGGGAGGGTTAGCTCGGGACAGTGAGCCACCGTTTTCCTCAGAGCGCTCTCATTTTTTTTTCTTTGTTTTTTACCTCTCTCTTCTGCTAGACATTTTGTTCTTCTGACCTGTCCTTCACCTTTTCCTCATCCCTTAACCTCCCTTTCCCCTCTCATGTGTCCGTTTACCCCTTTCCTGCACCCTATTACCCCTCATCTGCATCCCTTTCCCTTCCCTAGCACTTCTTTACACCTCTCTTGCACCACTTTACCCCTTCCCTGCGCCACTTTACCCCTCCTCAGTACCCCTTTACCCCTCCCCCGCAACTCTTTACCCTTCCACTGTACCCCTTTATCCCTCTCCTGTTCTATTCCCCTCCCCTGTATCCTTTTAGCCCTTTCATGCACCCCTGTACCCCTCTCCTGCACCTCTTTACCCTTTCCCTGCACCTCTTTACCCATCCACTGTACCCCTTATCCCTCCCCGGTATCCCTTTAGCCCTCTTGTGCACTCCTGCACCCTTCTCCTGCACCTCTTTACCCCTCCCCTGTACCTCCTTACCCCTCCCTGTACCTCTTTACCTCTCCCCTATACCCCTTTACTCCTCCCCTGTGTTCCGTTACCCCTCTCCTGCACCTCTTTACCCCCCCCCCCCATACCTCTTGACCTCTCCCCTATACCCCTTTACTCCTCCCCTGTTTTCCTTTACCCGTCCCCTACACCTCTTTACCCCTCCCTGCACTTCTTTAGCCCTCCCCTGTACTCCTTTATCCCTCCCCTGCTCTCCTATACCCCTCCCCTGTATCCCTTTATCCCTGTCGTGCACCCCTTTACCCCTCCACTTCTCTCCAACATTCACTTCCTCTTCCTCCCCTTCATTCCTTTCTCCCATGTACCCCGCCCTGAGCTTTTCACTTCCTGTCAAACGCTGGGGCCAGATATTGAAAGCATCCGACAAGCCGGAGACTAGACTGCTATTTATACCGTCACCCGGTGCGTTATGACCATTTAGGGGGGCCCCGCCTTGGGATGAACCCTCCCTCGCCCTAATGAGGCGATATTTCTTTTCGGCTCATTATGTACAGCTCTGACCGCCGGCCATGAGAAGAAAAGGCAAAGTTTTGTCGGTTGCAAGGCTGCGAAACGCTCTCGGGGTTTGCTGTCACTTCAATTCATTGGCAGCCAGTATTGATCAAAAATCATTTCAAAATTTCTTGTTACAGTTGAGTGACAATAGAGCACCATCTCTTGTTGAAGGGTACATTCTAATATGTTACCAAGTAGTGTTACGATTTTGTAGCTTCGGCTCGTAGTATGTAGCTTCATAGGTAGCTGTTTGTTATGTTCTATGTTGCATTTCGTGCTAGGTTGTTGGATAATACTCTAAACATGTGATAGCCGTAATCTGGACAACATACTGTTTGGAATATGATCTGAGGTACGGTACTGTATTCATATTTTATGTATGCAGTTAACCAGTAAATCGGTGAGAATTTCAGCTTTCTGCTTACATTGTATATCAAGAGAAACTGATCATTTAAAAGTTCATTGTCATTTGGCAAAGTAGACTAGTAGTACTAGTAGGGCATCAACAGGTTACTTCGTTCAACACAAGTGATATATCACCTACATTCTATATTCTTTGTTTGCTTAAACAGACAAAAAAAAAAAAAAACATTCAGATTCTTTCTGAGACGAAGAAAAAAAAAGCAAATTGTGTTGGTTGTTTCCATACACAGTAAGTTGAGAATTCAGCATGCAATGAAATTCACTGCACAGTGGTGTGCAGACACAGCCATTTCAAGAGCCTAAAAGATAATGCCACAAGATCTACACTATGAACAGGGTGCTACTGTACATAACGTTTTGTTATCACTTGCCCCAAATTTTCAAACTGTTGCAGAACACTTGCCCGAACATGAATTATACTTGCCCGAAATGAAACTCTAAAGATATAAGAAATCACTTGTACAGCCAAGGGCTTGATGAAACCCAGTCATTTGAATAAACAGCACATATGGGGAGTAACAAACTTGGTTGGATAGAGTGTTGGTGTTGGATTGATGGGACTTTTTCATGTAAGTGATGAGAAGTAAAGATGGCTTCAAAACTTTTTGCTTGCCCAATTTGGGCAAGCATTTATTCTCCTTGTTCCAAAACACTTGCCCGACTTTGATTTTTCACTTGCCCCAGGCAATCGGGCAAGTGCTTATGTAGCACCCTGTATGAAATAGATAAGATATCTCTGCATAGTACAGTAGCTGTGCTCCAACTGCATTTTGATACAGATAGGCCTTGGGAAAAATGCCAGAAGAAGAAAAGGGAAAGAAATGTACAACTCGAGAGAAATAATAATAAAAAAGAAAGTTATACAAAATCTGAGCCTTGAAGCCAGGCCAAGGCTGACTGGTGGCTAATTGTCAGGTTATATGTTTGATAGGGAGATGGTAAAAAGTAATGTGTAATCACATGGTTTAAGAGTATAATCAGGTTTTCTCAAGGAAATCCTGAAATAGTTCCACACAGGAGATGGCTGGCTGCTCTACTTGAACCTTACGTAACCTCAAGGACAGATACTGTGCATGATGCATGATTTCTGTACTTTGTTTTAGCAATGATGTGTTCCTCTTCCCCCCCCCCCAAGAAATAGATATGTGTTGAATTTAGTGCCCCCCCCCCCCCCCAATTTACAAAGCTCTGTTTGAATTCATTTTCTGTAGACTTCATTTTTAGTTTCAAATTTCTGTCTTTATTTCTCTTGTGGGTAGGAAGATGGCAGAAACTCAAATCATTCAGTGAGAGTTGGTGAAATAGCCACTCAAAATGTTGACAGTAAAGCAAGAAATTGCTTTTTGCAATACATTCTCTGACATTACTCCGAAGGTACCTAAATATATTTTGAGTTAATTTGTTATTCATTTATTCATTTGTTTTGTTTGCTTTATCAAAGTTATGTTTCATTTGTTTAGTTTGCTTTGAATTTTTCTTGTCCCGTTTATTTTTGTTTTCATTTTCTTTGTTGGTTTAAATATTATTCAGTCTGTATCAGTGACGTCATCAATAGAACATGGGATCTATACACTGATACAAAACCAGATACAGATTATATTTGTGATACTTTAATTTTCTTTTTTTTTTAGAAAACAACAGCTTCACTTTAAATTATATATCATTCTGTGACTCTTATCAAATGGCAGGCTGCTAGTGGATTAACTCAGGGCCTCTCTAGAGCAAGAGATATCTACTAGCAAGCAAGGAAATAGTGACAGATACCATGACAACCATCAAAATGCTCATCTGACTTATGTTTGGCCAAGCTGTTGCCGTGGTAACAAAAAAGTCATACAGCTTTTATGATTTGATAATTTTGTTTGCAACACAGTTTCGCAAAAACTGTTTTCCTAGTAAAAAAAGAAAATTAAGATGATGATTATAATACTTGTAAGTGGAAATGCGGCATTTTGTCCAATGCAGTGAAGTGGTAGGAATGGAGTAGAAGAAAGTTGATTGATACAGTCAAATTTCTCGGTGCGAACCATTTATTGGAAATTAAGAATAAAAAAAAAAAGATTGCTAGATCAAACAGAAGACCTATATGTAGACATGCAAGTGTGTGAGTTTATTTATTTATGTATTTATTTTTTAATTTATTTTTTCGGCCATGCTTTGCAGGAAATATTCATTTACAGGAGGTTGCTGTAGTTGATAACACCCTTCAGTACAAATGCCATGCGGAACATTGTGGTCTAATTCCTTTCATCGTTTCAAACAAACCTACCTTTTGTAAATGTCATGATAATGGTCAGAACTTTCATGTACATGGCACTGGCTAGAACATTGCTCAGTATTATCCATTGCATCGATGATAAAAGAATAAACACAGACATGAATGTATGCATACACACATGTACATATGCATACATGTTATGTTGAAAGGTGGAAGTGTAGTTATAACCTTTCTTGTGCCTCAAGGATAGATTTCCTCTTGTGCAAAAGTTCTCTAAGAATTTCAAGCAATGATAGGATAAAAAAATTATACAGTGTAAAGGTCCTGCAGAAAAAAGCTCATTACCTATTTGGACTCGTGACGTACATATTACAAGCTATGTGAGTGATTAGTAGCCTAATGCTTGTCAACAGCCTTCATTGTTATCAATTGTTTTTGGCACTATTTTAGGAATGCGTGTTTTAAGGCAATTTGATGCGAACCTGGCAAGCTTTTTTATTTTTTAGTGAGGCGAGCGTTCAAAGCATGGACCACAGCAAGCCAACTATGTGGATGTGCGAGGCCACTTGTCTTTTTGGAAGCATTCAAGCCAAGGATAGCTTCTCGTTTACAAAGCGTCTCATAAGACTGGCTAAATTCTGCACTGATTTTTGTGGCGTCGGAGCAATTCAACACATTTTCAGGCGTGGCAATCGCACAAGTACCTGAGTGTGTGTCTACGTGGAGTGGGGGGGGGGGGGGGGCGGGGAGCAATAAGAAGGTTGAACAAGTCTGCTAAGCAGAAAGAGGTATAGAAAAAAAAAAAGTCCGTTTTGAGACAGTTTGTGTGTCCTCCTCAAGTGAAATAATTCATCATGGCAGAAATCGGCTCTGAAATTGACTCCTATGGCCATGTTCTTTGCACTGCCATAATTGTTACAGATCGACAAGCCACAGGAGAACAGGATGTATTACTGAAGGCCTGTATTAAAGAGCTGTATGTGTCCATCTGTCTGTATGTGTGTGAAAGAGAGAGAGAGAGAGAGAGAGATAATACACTTGATAGGAAAAGAACATGATTTAATAAGGGTGTTAAAACCCGTAGAATGCTATTTATCCATGACCAGTTGCTGTTTATCTACAGTGCATGAAAAATCACCTGCAATCACACTAGAAATAGAATCTCATACCCAGTATTTGAGCATGAAATTTGCATCTGGCCCGTACATACCTCAGGCTTCACTGCCACCTTTATTTGATGTACTTCTCCTGGAAATAAGATTTAGAGCCTACTAGAAATTTGCCTGAAGATAAATGAATTGTTCTGTCTGTGTGGTAAGCAGAAAACTTGAAAGGCAAAAACAGTTTTCTATCTAGATTCCATATCATCCTGCTATTTGAGGCCACAAGATAAACACTTCATACCTTTGCTGTACTACTATTACTACTACTATAGTAGTACTTAATCTACAAGTGAGAGGATGAATGCGTGAGGATGTTATGACTAATGAATATTCAAATAAAGTACATCTGCCATAAAACATCTGGTAGCCTCACATATAAAACAAATAATGACCATGAGACCACTGTAGACACGTTGGTATGTGTAGGTAATGATTATAAATAATCTACTTCATCTTGCTTTACTTTACTTACCTATCCATTTAACATTTGCCATTCTGATGCCAGTCAGAATCAAGCCCAGCAGCTGTGCCTATACCATATGTTCAAAACGCTATCATGTATGATTGCTTGATTCATGAATGTTGAAGTCAACCTGTCGAATGATTTGGTTCCATTCGTCTTCTCCGTCCTTACCTCCACTTTCTTCCATTTTCCGCTTCTGCTTCTTCTTTTCTTTTCTTGTTATCAATATCTCCCTTGTTTTCTCTTGGGCGTTGCATCAAAATTATACCTTGCAGGTCCTGCATGATCCTGATTTTTTGCAGGATCCTGATTCGTTTCGCGCTATGCTGCGTGGCCTGCAAAAATCAGGATCCTACAGGATCCTGCAGGGTATAATTTTGATGCAACGCCTTACCGTTTACCTTCTTTACTCCCTTTTCTCTGACCAAACCAAAGTTTTCTTCAGGTCTACGTGCATGGTGAACCGTTAACTCTTTAGATTTGGTATCCTTCTTGAAATTGTTATAACCCTGTCACTTTGGTGGCATAGAAATCCCCATGAAGTTAGTGCATGCCACAACCAGTTGTAGTCGACAAAGAGTTAATTGACTTATTTTATTTCTAATGCGAGTCTGACTTCATTGATATTTGCCTGAGTTCCGGAAGATTTTGAGTGCACTGATTCCTTGCTTTTGAGTGCACTGATTTCTTGCTTTCGAAATTCTATCTCATTCATTCCCCCCCCCCCCCCCCTTAGATTTGCAATAGACCATTTCGTAATTCCACTTTGCGCATGAGCAGAAAAAGGTCATTTGTACCAACAGCTATGTTTGTTGTAACATCAGTTAGAGGTATAAAGCATCTGTGATATACTGAGTAATAAAACACATAATCTTATAAAAGGCACTTGCTATAGCACATCCACCTGACAATGAGCCTGGTATCTGGTAATATCAACAGAAAAAAAAAAAAAAGTTTCTTTACGTTCAGTAAAAAACAATGAAATGTATACAGTTTCCCCAAGTGTTGACAGACCATTCTTGTTTACCTGCTCTGCACAAGTTTCCCTCTTTGTTTGAACATGAATTCCATAAATTGTTTAATATTCTTTGGGCAAGCTTAATATGCATTATATTCCTTTGAAACAAGTAGATAATGTTTAAACCGACTGAGAAAAAAGAAAAGTCATTTTCTGACATGTGCACATGAGCTAGTTACAAAGTAGCCTATTCTCCAGTGGATTTCAAGCATAGGAAAGATACTGTATGACATGGTAAGCCAAGCCAGTGAGTATGGATAAATGTTTACGTATGTGTACTATCTTGAGGTGAATAAAAAAAAGGTACAATTTCCTTTTTATATAGGAATTCAGTATAAACAACCATTGGTCTTGGCTCAAGCCTTAGTTCAATTCATGAACAGTGCAGAGTTTTTAATCGACTTTGTTCACCTCTAATGGCCCCTGTCATTGTTTGGCAAATTGGGGTTGCAACCTTGTAAGATTCCAGATGGACATTTAAGAGAAACTCTCCATTTCATGGGCATGGCAGAACGGTGGAGCTTTCTTTATTTCCTGGTTCACATTGGAAAATTGAATTCTATGAGGAGTGCAGGAGCTGCTTGCTCATTATAGCATTATCACTCAAACGAGATCAGCCACTTTAAAAAACACAGAAAGGCAAACTGTGTTCACATTCTTCCATTCTCTGGTGCTTTTGATTTTACTTTAATGTTAGGGAATAGACTAGATTCTACTCACAAAGATGGTTCTCACACACATAAATAAGTAATAATTGAAGTCAGTCTGTAAATAAAAGGCTATTAAATCTGTCTGTCTGTCTGTCTGTCCCTCCCAAAGGGCTAGAGGCGTGTCTGTAATAGAGTGTGATTGAGTGAAGTCTCTACAGAAAGTAGACCGCTTCGTTATGCATTCAAGTTTCTAAAGTCTTCATAGAATGTGGACTGCTTATCTGTATACATATTCAAATTTCTTGGCGTCAATTAGTAGCTTGATAGCATATGACGTTACAAATTGTATAGGTGCAGTAGATATCATTTACATCCCATCACTGAAAATAGAAGACCAGTAAAAGTGACTTCTTTATAGTCTATTGAAATGCATAGCAATGACCATCTCAACTGTGTAGTTTCTTATAGAGCCTCAACTGATGTAAAAAACACAAATGTGGCAAGATGAATTCCATTATTCAAGCATATATAGAGGGCTTGGAAGATAAAGTGCACACTTATTTTAGCCTGCCCAATCCTGTTATCTATGATGTCTGTTGACATTTGTTATGAATGCATTTTCAGCGGTACTTGACAGAATTAGATGAGACGTTTTCATTTGTCTTGATTAAAGGCTCATTTCTCAAAACTATTTTTTTTTCTTTTTTTTCTTGAAACCCAGAGTAAAATTAAAATCATATTCTAAAAAAACAGAAAGAAACAGGAAAGGTCTTAAAGTCTCACAATATTTCATTAAATTATGATAATCATCAGCATCAATAGTTGTAATCTTTAATAGCATTAGTCCTTCACCATTATCATTCTGTAACTAACATTGAGGGTTATCAATAAACAATCATTGTTGTGTCATTATTAGCATCTTGGCTTTATTGTCATTGTCACACATTTTAAAGGACAAGTTCACCTTCTATACATGTGGATTGAGTGAAGGCAACAATATTAGTAAAACACATCAGTGAAAGTTTTGGGAAAATCTGACAATCCGTTCATAAGTTATGCATTTTTAAAATATCTGTGCAATCACTGCTGGAGGAGAAGACTACTACAGTGTATGATGTCACATGCGTACAACTATATAAGGAAAATAAAAAGAGAATTTCACAAAACTTGACTTTTTGAATAAAGTGCACATTTCTTCGACTTGTTACTGACTTATGTTAGGGGTAATATTATTCCCCCTGACTTCTGAAAGAAAGAATTTAAGTGTTCTTTTATAATAAGAGAAAAGTGAGAATATCTTGAATTTTCTTTATACATACAATGTACTCATATGACATCACAAGCTATAGCAGTCTTCTCATCCAGCCGTGACTGAGCAGAAACTGAGCAGAAATTCAAAAATTCATAACTTTTGAACGGATTGTCCGATTTTCCTCAAACTCTCACTGATGTGTTCTACTAATATTGCTGCATTCACTCAACCCACATGTCTATGAAAGTGAACTTGTCCTTTAAATGGATTGTGATGGTGCCCTGTGCTAGGAGCTCTTGCCGTCTTTTGATGAAAACACTTTGCACACTGTTCTGCGCTCGTCACACCCGCATATTCTTTAGCACACCTTTAGCGGTCTCACAGGTAATACATTAATGCTGCAACGGCTATTTGGCAAGGTACATCACTTCTTGTAGTGAGGCAAGCTGCAGGGTACTACATTTTGGGATCATCTTAATTTTGTTTCTTTCTCTCTTATTATTGCTTTGTGAAATTATTCATAAATGGAAACAGTGAGAGGCAACATGCAGTTTATTACTCCAATAGTTACCCCTTTATCATCTTGCATGCTAGCAGAGACTCCAACCCAAAGCACCTTCTGATCGGGAGATTCTCCCCGCCTCGAAACCCCTAGCAAACGGGAGACTCCAACTTGGCTCGCGCACATCACAAGCGCAAAGCGCGAAGTTCCTTGTGGCCGGGGTTCTAAAGTGGAAGTTCTAGAGTTCTAGATGCTCTCTCGTGCTATCTAAGGCTTATTTTTTTAACATACGATGACACAAAGTAAAAAATCATTTCAAGCGGGAGACACAGAGCCAGGGCGGGAGAAATTAAATCTCAAGTGGGAGAACGGGAGATTTTGCAAAAATGGGCTTTCAGCGGGAGATCTCCCGTCGAAAGCGGGAGAGTTGGAGTCTCTGTGCTATAGGTATATGTTTGTTTGTTGTATGGATTGATTTTGGATCTGTGGAGGGGGCTTGCAGTGCGTCACTTTGGTGTTAATAATCTGCAGAGGATGGCAGCCTTGGTTGCTCATGATACTTTCCCATTGCCTAACTTGAGAATAAGGGAAGCAATAAAGCTTTAGTCTATCATGAAAGTTAGTTGAACAAAAGCATGCTAATTGGGAATTTAATATTTCTGAGTGGAGTTGAGTAGGTACAACCATGTAACTCATGAATAGCATACATGAATGATACTTAAAGTTTGCCCCCCCCCTCCCAAAGAAAAAAAGATATAAAGAAATAAAATTAATAAAAATCAATAATCAGATGAATGTTAGAAGTAAAAGAAGCAAGAAATTCCATACATACCAGTTTTTTATGCTTACATTGGCATACTGTTGCATATCTGGCAAAAAAAAAGCAAAAAAAAAAAAATTAAATCCCATGAGTGACAAAGCAATGATGAGTTGACCGGCACGTGCCAGTGTAGGTTGAAAATGTGTTATTGTGAAGGAAGATGAGCAAGGTGTTTCGGATTGTATGAGTCGCGCGAGCCTCTTTTGACAGGTAGTCATTGGACTGGGGGCAGTTAGGCGCCGCCTTTTCTCTTTTGCGCCGCGTCGGACTGCGTCGCCAGGAAGCGACAGTGGAAGAGAACGCATTGAACTCGTCAAGGACGCGGCCTTTTCACCCCTTGATCAGTCCGCCAGTCAATCAGACACCCAGCGTGTCGTTCGCTTCGTTTGAAATGTGGCAAATTTGGGAGGGCAGGGGACAGGTAGGAACGCTGGCTATGTCGAACTGAAGTGCACTTTATATCAGCATCGATGCATTTCCAAAGGAAGTGTGAATTTATTTTTGTTTGTTTCTTGTCTGTTTTTAGTCATAAAGCTTGTGCCACCTTCACAAGTAGGTTGGGTTACCTTGATTGTTTATTGTTTATTTATTGCTGGTCTGCTTCATCCATTTGTTGTTTTTTGGGGCGGTGGGTTGGGGCTGGCAGTTTGTTTTTATTTCCCTCGTGGTCTGGTGCAGAATTTTGCATTATGATGTCAGGGAGCTCTTTAAATCTCCAATATTACTAGAGTTAGATGCCTCTCTGATCAGCTGTTCATCCATGAGACATGAAGGAAAACAAACCATTAATGACCTTCGCACAAATTCAGCCCCTGGCAGGTTCTGCTAATTTGAATTAAGGACCTAATCATATACACTGTATATTTTTTTAGTTTATTGTTTTTACAATTATGCAAAAACTGAAATTGTGAAGAATATGTCAGACTAAGTAGAAGTATAAAACTATAATGAAAGTTATGTCAGATGATTTGGCTGTGCAGGTCACATATATATCCAAGGTCAAGGTCGATTTCCACAGAGTGTGATAGGAGCTGGCTGATCCTGGAAGATTATAAAAGATTAAAGCTTTTTTATGAGCGTATCAATTACTGGTACTCGGTGAGTAGATTTTTGCAGAATCTGCTGCCTTGAAGGCCAGTGTGATGCATGGCAGCCATCACGGCTAGGCTTGTTTCCAGACTGCAACTCAGTGGAGAAAAGTGAGCACTTGCGTACGATCAAACATGGCGAAGCAGCATTGATCAGTGGGAAGAACATCGCACAGCCTCGTATCAATTGATGCCATGTTATCTCTACTCCCACCCCCCCCCCCCCTTCCCCATTGAATTTATATCAGGAAGAGTAAGCACGATGAGAGAGGATTTTGTTATTCAAGACCAGGTTTGAGGCTAGGTCCGATTTAATAATTAAGATTCTATCAGTGTTTTATCATGAGAACATTCCTGCAAAATTTATTCTAAACTATCAGATACCGAGGCAAGGTGTTTATGATTCATGAGAAATTATATGCGGCATGATTGTTGATACTTTCATTTAATTCATTTGTGGATGTACTGAGATGAATATCTGGGAAATGCGTACATGTTATGCATGTAAATTCTATTCAGGGATATATGACCTTGAATAAATGTTGAAGAGTATATTTGATATAGAACTGAATCTCACATTTATGTAGAAAATGATAATTTGTAGTACATCTTAAGAATGAAAACCAGTATTTAGTTTCTGCTGTGCCCCTGTGGTTTGATTTTGACACGAGATATCGTCAGCACTTACAACTGTAATTAAAATTGCATACATTTCACTTTTTATAGCGTTTCTATCATCCAGAAATTTGGTTTAGAAACCATTTGCCTCTATGGACATATTTGTCTTCCAATATCTACAATATATTTTGTGATGGTGCAGATTTATTGAAATGCAAAATGACCATATTAATGTAATTATGCAGAGATATAATTATATCCGTACAAATGTATTTAAGCACTTCATTTTGGTAGCTGCTCCCCCCCCCCCCCCCCCCCCCCCCCCCCCGCTTGAATTGCATAATCTACCAATTCCCAAATGAAAGCATTCATACTTTTCCAGTGGTTGCTGAGCGAAAACATGCCAACTTTCCCCATCCAGGCCAAATGGCTTGCTTTTTCCATCCCTTTGTGCCAGCTAGTAAACACTTGCTGTCCTGCCTCTTCAAGAAGGAAAAAGAAGACACGAAATTGCTCTCACAGGGGGTGTGGAGAGAGAGAGAGAGAGTCACCCAAAAGCAGCCATCATCATCACCACTAACACCACCTCCCCAGCCTCCATTACCGCCACTACTAGCCTGCCAGCAGGCCAGGCAGATACATCACTCCCGGCAGCAGCCCCCGAAAGCGGGCCAAGGTGGCTGGCTGGGTCATGGACAGGCGGAGGAGAGACAGGAAAAGAGAGGGAGAGAATGAATGAGAGAAGCGGTGTGCCAAGCACGTCTGGAATGAATGCCGCCCTGGGTTTGTCCCAACTCATCGGTGCCTGCACCTGCCTAGATCCCCAACCTGTATGCCGGTCGGTGCTCAGGCAGGCTGGGTAGCAGTAGTAGTATTCACCACGGCTGTGCAGTGAGCAGCAAGAGAGAGCCGTATTATCTCCGCGGATTCCCCCTGCACCCTGGGCATGCAGCAACCCAGCGGACTGGAGGGCTTTTGTTGGCTGAGCCAGCAGCAGCAGCAACACCAAGTCTCGCAGAAGCCCCCTCAGCATAGTACAAATATATTTGTGTGTGTGTCTGTGTGTGTCTGTGTCCATATGTGTATGTGTGTGTGTGTGTGTGTGTCTGTGTGTGTGTGCTGCCAGACAAACTCGAGTGACAATGCTGCCCAGCTATGGGTTTCCCTCCCGCTGAAGGACGCGAAGAACCATGCGAGTGAGGGACCGAGCAGGGAGAAGCCGCCGCCGTAGTCAGTTGACAGAGCGCTCAGGACGGTGGAGACTCGACTCGCAGCGACGACAGCAGCTACCCCCTTCTCTCTCTCTCTCTCCTTCCCTCTCCCTTCCTTGCCCCACTGACACCCTCGGCGTGCAATGCAGTGCGGCGGCGTTGGGGTCGGGGAGCTGAGCTGGGCTGAGGCGATTCACCGGCTGGGCAGCTCAGCTCCGCTCTGCCAGTCTGGCGAGCCCCCCAAGATTATGTGTGTGCCTGCCTAGTCTACAGAGCAGGCGAGGGTTGAGAATGCTTGTCACTGTTGCCTCGACTGCCTATTGCAAAACCCCCCTTTTTCTAGACATATGACATCAATGAATATTATTGAATTTGATTTTTATGTACTTCTCTTTGTAAGAGGCTTGTAAGATGAAATCCATCATGCTTTATACAGGAATGACTCTTTCCCCCTGTTATATTTGATAACTAGTAAAAATTATTGTCCATTCTTTATTAGCATTATATTTGCTTTGTGAGCCCTCGTCTACAAAATCAAATTTTTATGGGGGAAAGGTCCTTTTCAAGAAGAAGAAAAAAAAAAATATAAAGTACGCGAAACGGAGTGGCGCGATTGGACTGCAAATACGCATTGTCTAGAGGCCGAGCGATTCCCAGACAATTGACTAGACTATTATTTGAATAGGGGTGTGTATGTGTGTGTACAGGGTAGCGATGTACACAGTGGAGGTATAGGCGGCTGCAGGCGAGTTGAGCTGTAATATGCTGTCTGACTTGAGCCTGCCTTGCCTGTGCACAGCACGCTGCAGAATGCTGAATACATATGTCACATGGGCTGCATTTGGCAATACATCCACTAGCCTCAAACAGCTTCATGAATACACGTAGCGCCGGGGCTCAAGTCTATTGTGCAGCCAAGCACTGCGTCGAGTGTCTGGCTTTTGGCATTCTGGTATACTTGGTTCTTGTGTGTGTGTGTGTCGGATGGGGGTGGGGGTAATTCTGCAGATCATTTTTTTTTTCATAAATTTTGTTGTTGTTGGTGAACCCCTTCCCTCCGTTCCTTTTGGATTAGCCCATCAGACTCCAGTGTACCTGGTGTATGAGGCACCATATCAGCACCCCACGAACCCTCACCTTCCCCCCCTTCACCAAGAAGGAATTTGGGTCATGTACTCACCCGGCTTAAAAAACGAGCATTTTCTCTCGACGCCCGTCCCGCGCGCTAGGAGTGTGGACCCCGGATTTCTGTGAGACGTCTAGCGACCTGAGGTCAATGATTAGCATTCACAGAGCGCTCAGGACTCAGATCTGCCTCCTCTCTCTCTCTCTCTCCCTTCCTCTCCCTCTCTCTTCAATGGTAAACCAATAATGCTCCGAGTTCGTAGTGGGCATGGTAATACTCGTTGACGAGTTTGGCGCCATTTTATAGGGAGTAAGGCACTCGCAAGCCACCGGGCGAACGAAAAAGGTAACATGAGTTTTTTTTCTACTGGTGACTTTTCTAGCTGTGCAGCAATCGCGCTGGTTTGAGACGGACTAAGGCACATGTTTCTTACGGGGAGCTTATCAGGTATGAGGGCAATGCCTACACGGTTCTACAGCTGGCTATTGCTGTGTCGGCGAGTACAGGGTGAGTATACAGCCTGCATCCATAGTACACTGTGTCAGATTGGAGCCCACAGACTATAGCGGTTCCCGCTGCACATTGTGCCTATACATGATACATGTGCCCACATTCCTTGTCTTTTCCCCTTGTGAAATTTTTTTTTCTTCTGCTTCGGAGCGGGGTGTAGCTGGCTCGTAGACGGCGTGTCTGGCTGCCAGTCTGAAAGTTTGACATGAATGACTCTGAAGCGTTCTTTTTTGGGGCCAAAGATCATCTCTCGAGGCAAGAATAATTTTTGTCTGAACATTTGGCTCGTCGTAAAGCCTCCTCCTGGGTCGGCTAAGGTGAGCTGGCAGTACGGTAGACAAGCTATGGCTTACAGTGCAGGGAGGAATGTACACAGCTTTGTTGGGGCAAAATGGCGCTCGCACACACGAGGCAATGGCATGACGCGCAAACAACGCCCTATGACATGGCGGGTTTTTGCTCTCGTGACTTGTCGCGCACATGGTGGTGCTGTATTCGCTGATTTGCTCGAAATTTTTGTTCTGTGTGGTGCTAGAGTCCACAATGATTTCCCTGCTTTTCTTCTTTTTTTTTTGTCATGTTCTTTCCATCGACCCTTTAATTGTTCCCGCCTTGGCTGCATGTTTTCACGACTGTATTGTGCGTACGTGATTCTGTGGAAAATTTGTTCATCCGAAGGCCGTTAGTTTTAGCGCTTTAAGCATATCTTAGGCCTTGTATTAGGTGTGGCAGATGCTACGACCAAGATGGCGTCGGCAAAATTTGCATGTCTGTACGGGTGAAGATTTAAATATTCCTGCGCATGTGAAGGAATGTCCTAGGAGTGTCTGTACACTGGCACTGTCTCGCCCATAGCTGGCGATATTTGTGTTGTACGAATGTCGAGAACTTTCTTTTTTTTTGCACGAACTTAACACACAAGTAGATACGGACATTTCCTTCTTATCCCAGGTCTTTCCTTTTTTTAGAAAAATATATTCTACAAAGACCTTGTTTGATTTTGGAGCCCGATTACTCAGTTCCTTGTCTGCGATTGTCCTAGTGACTCCCCCATGAGCGATTTTCGTAACACATGGTGAAAGTAAGCCGCATTATCGCTAGTCTTCTCCAGAAATTATGCTCTTTTTAACTTGGTAGGATTTTTCAGCAGAAGCATTTATAGTTCTGTGCTTTTTTCCACTGAATACCGTTACTTCGTTTCTGTCGTTTGGATTCGGGGGATACCACCTCCGCGTTCAGTTCTTACGGACACTGTTTCTGAGCGCATGCTTTCTGACTGATACGTTACATTGTACGCTCGTTACAGAGACGAGAATAGATTGGAACATCGGATTTTTCTCGGGCTGAACCTAATTGAATGGTGTGAAACTTGTATGCCAGTCAGAGAAATTTGTTTCGCATCTATTGTGCAGGTATAGTGTTACAAGACTTTTCCTTATTCTTTTCTCCTTTTTTTTTTTTCGTCTTTCAAGCGTTCTTCTTGTTAGATTTGTTCTTTAAGAATGATCATTTTTTTATGTTCCCTAGTAAAATGATCAGAGACATCGGAAAAGAAAGTACTTCGCATCGTAAGATAACACATTTCATTTTCCTGTTTTAGACAGTGATTGCTTCATGTATATCTGAGAGTTGCATGGTATCGAAATAGAGTCGCAACGCTCTTGTGAATTAACAGTCATTGCTGAAAAGTTGCTGTGAAGCATGAGGGGCTGGTTAGATAGACAAATGGAGTTGAAGATAAAAATTGCATGTATTTCTCAAAGAATTCACAATTCTGTCCTTTGCTCTGTTCCAAGAGCTATGATAGTACTGGCTGGGAACCATAGAGATAACCAGTCCATGGACTGAACCACAATTAGTAATGTCCCCACCAGTATTCAGTAGAAAGGTACAGTGAAACAATCATTTTTATATCCCTCTTTTTCTGTCTCTCTTGTTCACTTTGTCTCTGTTTAAAGAGCTTTAAAAAGCAGGTAAAGAAGAGAAGAATATTTCACAAACTACACTTTTTTTTTTTCTGCCAGGAACTTGCATCAGTCATAAAACTTATTCCATTCCTATGTCCTATGTCACTCTGTCTGTGTCCATTGCCTCTGTGACTGACAAGTTCCAAATTTTCTCATAATAGGTAAATTGGAAAGTGATAAGTACATCTGATGGTATTCTTTCCGATATGACAGAGCAGTTGTTTTTGTTTTCTTTTGAAAATGATGAGCAAATTGTCTGTGTGTAAGCTTCCAGTCTTGAACCGTTAGATGCTAATAGCCCTAAACCTTTCAGATCTATGTGCAGGGTAGGGCAAGTACTCTTCATTGTCATTAGACAGGACCCTGTGTGGTCTGTAATGTTAGAACTTCCCTGGCAAGTGCTTCTGTTTCCTTCTCTATGTATTCCAAACTATATAGCGTATCATTTGGACAGTTATTGTATGAATAGAGCTGTTGCAGTTTGATAATCTTTATAGGTTTGCTTAAAGAATTCCTACTAATGCTGTAGACAGAGAGAGAGAGAGAGATAGGTCTGAGGAAAAAAAAAAGAAGGGGGCCAGAAAATGCAGCTGAATTCTGTCATTTTGTCCAAATGATCACCATTTTGATATATTACAAACTTCAAATCGGATTTATGCAATGTTTCAATTTATGAGTGTACATTATGTTGTGGTTAAAGTCTGAAATTCATTGCCAGATACCATCTGAATTTAAAGTTGAAATTAGAAAAGGGGGAGAGGTGTTAGCAAAGTTTGTGCTTTTGCAGGAGGGGGCGTCCAACACCCTGTTGTCCTTGGGTGAGGAGGAACCATTCCTCATCCTAGAACTCTTCCCAGTCAAAATCATCAGTCTCCTGCCAACTGGCAATGGTATGACCTTGTATCAGACACAAAGAGCTACAGCTTAGATGAAACTAGTCATTTTCAATTGCAAGTTTGGGTAATTTATCAGAAATTTATATCACCGTCATCATCATAATCTTCATCAGTAGTGACCTGCGTATTGATGTGAGTCCCAACTCCATATTTTCTGATTTTAAAAGAAGCACTGTAGGGATGATTACTTAACCGATTGCCATTTCTGTGCACATGTGGACAGCTAATCAAACGTAGCATGTAGGAAAATGCAAGCTTTATGCACTTTTGACAAGAATGAGGACTCTAGTCATACATGTAGTTGACTCCCTTGTTGCAAGAAATGCCCCTTATAGTAGAAGAATGGCACAGAAAGGGGTGGATACTGTAAAAGTGGAAATTTTCGCGGTGTTGAAATTTTCGCGCATTTCGCACAACCTGAAACTAGCGCGAAAATAAAAGCATGCGAATATTTTTGTTTACCATATGTTCCAGCAGTTGATGACTTGATACCGCCGAATTAAAAACACGCAAAACTCTTCTTACCCCTGCCAAGCACGAAAAATTAGTCGCACGAAAATATCCACTTTTACAGTAGTATGAGAATGGTTCTTGGGTCCCAACGAGATCTGTTTACTACTTGCAAGATTGCGTCAGAAGAAACCCTCTTCTGGTGAGACTCTTGCAAACGAAGCTTCTACAGAGACTTGGACATCAAAATCTGTGATAACCATAGGCTCAGAATATCAGAAATGTGAAACGGACATGACCATGTTGGTTGATCATACATTTACAATGGAGGAGCGGGTATGCAGAGCATTGCATGGCGGACATTTTGTTCAGGATAGGCAGCATACACGTATGTAATAGGGATTGGAGGCTGCGTAACATGCAGAGAGAGTGTGTGCCAAGTGGAGGGCGCGAATGTGCTCCCGCGCTCCGCCATGGCGCAGAAAAATGACGAGAAACGAAAGCAGTGAGCGAACGTGAGGAAACTGGAAAGCTTTGCAATACAGGGAGACCGAGGTGGTGTGGAGGAGGGGAAAAAAAAATGAAACCTGGTCGTTCCTTTCTAGCAGACCAACCAGACAGGCAAAGAGAACTGTATGTCGAGCACCAGACGAGTAATGTATGCTCAGAAGTACAGCGCAGTGCAGTGTGCACGCTGCCTAGGCGGCTATGAACATGCAGACTGTACATGATGGAATGCAAGTGTATTCATTCCCTGGGAAGGAAAAAAAAAAAGAGAGGAAAAAAGTGTTGTCTGGCTGGCTAAGCGCTGGCCCTGTCTGGGCACTAGGGGTCGCTCTAACAGTCAGTGATTTTTGCGTGGCTGGACGTACCGGGCGAAGGTAAGTGAGGGTGGGGGATGGGGGACCACTCTGCGTTAGTTATGCTCTGTCTCTTTTTCTCATCCTCACTCCCCCTTCCTTTCCGCATTTGTCCATTTTGCTAATTATTGAAGAGCGCCCCCAAAGTGCAAATGTCTCAGAAATTCCGATTTGTGCCCGGGTGCAAGGGCGTTGACGTCGCTCTTATCCACAGTGGCCCTTTTTAGTTCGTCTGACTTGTCGCCACATCACCAAGTCTTGAATGATGTGGTTATGCCTTGATTCTTGAGGAAAACTAGCTTAAATGTGGTGCTATTAATGTGCTGGGCTAGCATATTTTTCCGGGTGTTGTGTACGTGAATAGAGACGTTTTTCCGCTCTCGAGTGACTTCTCTGGTGGACAAATGCAGATGGTGGTTGTGTCACCAAGCGTTTGTATCTTATTTGTAATTCGTGTTTGTTCTGTAATATTTTGTCATTTGAAGGATTGCAAAGTACCATACGTGTATATCTGCCGATGATGAGATTATGTTATTAACTGTTTATTTATTTTGTTCCCCTTCTCTTTCTAATATATGTTGAATTCATTAGTTTTTCTTTTATCAAGATAAGTTATATATGGTAATCTTGCAATATAAGAATGCTTGATAAATCTATCAGCATAAGAGTCTCTCAGTCAAATTGGTGATTAAGTTGGATGTGAATGGCCTATTGGCCATATTTGAACCATTCTCTTTATTTCAATGGTTTTTATTGTATAAACAAGGAATGTTTATGTGCATTTTAATTTCGCGAAATTCGTGAGAACCAGGATTCATGAATAAAGCGCACTCGAAATTTCTTGTCTGCACTATATGCATTGAATGTTTGAAGCAACTCACAAAGAATTTCATGCCACGAGAGAAGGCCGCCGGCTCCAATTCATGAAAATTTCATGCTTTCAAAGTATCCTGTTTTACAATAAATATTTCTTTGTTTCCCCTTTTGCGTTGTAAAACTTTTGCAGACCCACTCAAAATTTCCAATGAATGTGTTCCAGTGGCTGTTTTATGTTAAATGCTTTTAGTTTGCATTGATATAATACATAAAGTTCATCCCAGAGAGAATTCAAGAATGGCTTTTGAGAAGAAAAGAAAAAAACAAATAGTAAAATGTAATGGTAATCATACATTTTTTTCATTGTTATTACATCTAATTTCAGTCTCCCTCCCTTTATCATTTAATAGAATGAAAGTTTTCTAAACTTGAGCCTCTGGAACTAGCAAGATTTTTGCATGTATTTTGTATTCAATGTCTATATTTGAGCCAGGTAGAGCCCAATCAGCCCACTGGCTAGTAATACGCTTTTGACGTTTTGTTTCTTTTTGACTTCATCTGTGTATTTAATAGATGGTTTCCTGGAGGTCGGTCTCCCTCGCCAGTGCAGCTGTACACGAGGCGTTGGGATTCGTACCTGCCAAACCCTGCGACGAGTCTGAAGATGGGGGATGGAATCGACTGAATGCAGCTTTTACAAAACACAACTACAGTACTCAGCAGCCGCAAAGTTCAGCAATGGATTGATACTGCAAAGGTAACACTGAGGGGGAACAATATTCGATAATTTTTGACCAGCGACCCAGAGGAAATTTAGATGGTACAACCAAAAAAGGAAAAGAAAAGGAAGAGTAACACAAAAACAGCAACCCTTCGCAGTGCGATTCATCTTATGTCATCATTACTTTAACATCAAACCAACCTGAATATAACGAGGAATGGCACTCGTGGAGACAGCTCACTTCTCCTCTCCCTCTACTGTAAAAGCTATTATTTTTGCGGTCAGATATTTTCACAAATGAGTTGCCTACAATTGCTTCGGTCTTGATTTCTCCAAGGACTTAGGGTTAGGGTTGTTTTAAGGATTTAGGTTTAGCTTGATGTGGGGATTAGGATTAGGGTTAGGGTTGTGTTATTGGGTAGAATTTATATTTGGCTTTGCATGCATCTATCTATCTACATCTGTCTATCCATCCATCTATCTATCTGTCTATGATAAGTTAATGCATACATTTTGCTTGCTCTTTGTAACATAAAGGCTTACCTGTGGCTTGCATAGCATAGCAACGACAAATGCCTATAAACTGGAATCAGTGTTTTGAGATGTGTTCCGTAGGAACAGGTGAATTTAGTGGCTTGTTCCTGTGGTGGGAGCAGGGGAATCGTAGGGGGGATGTATGGATTCAAATGAATTTGAATACATCAGTAATCCGGAGCATTCATGCTCACAAGGTACTGTTGACCTTGGGGGAAATAAACTCTTTCATCACTAGGGAAACCAGATGATGTCATTATAGTAGCTGGAGTTGAAAGAAAAGAAGAATTACATAGTGCTTGTAATCGGCTAGCCACCACCAGACCTGGAAAATTCGTTTTCTGATACATTGCGCCTTACACGTGAAGGTTGCGACAGAGATAGGTTGTGGAAGCTATAGAGGGCTACCACCCCCTAAAGTGGATTTGCATAAAGGTGTGTGTATTTATCTACATGTATGTGTGTGTGTGTTTGTGTTTGTGCCTTTTGTGTGTTGTGATTCTGCACACTGAGAAATAGAACAGGTGTAGCACTTGAGACATGTTCCGGAATCGCAGCCTTGCGGAGAGGCTAATCGCGCCCAGACAACAGTTCTCTTTCCACTTTGGACTTTCCTCTACCAGACCGCCCTGCACTGTTTGCAGAAGCCTCAAGATTGTCTGGGCCTTCAATAAACGGTTTTGTTTGACAAACGGCTGACAAACACGGACTGTCACAGTCTAGTTCAAGGGAACGGGTGTGTTTATCAGGACGGGGGTGGGGCAAGGGGATTGTGGTAGGGTGGGGCTGGAATGATATGGGGGGGGGGGGAGGGGAATGGTTGGATAGGGGATGATGGGTAATCTGGTGCACTCCTTTTGTGCCAATTATCCAGCTAGGACTCTTACAAAGATAGCACCCATGGAGACAGCACAGCAAGCCTACTCCTTCCACACCGCATTTATTGACACACGTAGGCAAGACGCTATTTAAGGCCCTTTCTATTTCACCTCAGTGGGGGAACTGTCAAGCCTGCCACCGATGCTTTCCAGCCAATGCCAATGCCACAGCCAAATTTGAATATACCATGTGCTTCCCTCTTTATTCTTATTTTCTTCTCTTTGACTTGTGGAGATTAAGTTACCATAACTTTGCCATTGATTGCATTACTGAAAGAAGAAAATATAGCATGTACCAGCTTTAATACTTTACATATTGCTTTTATAACCTTATCAGTTTGCATCCTGCAAGCAGAAGTATGATTACCTTTGGAAGAGACAGACCTAAACAATGCGCTTAGGACCCTGCTGTGGGCTATTTTGCTGTCCAATGATCAGAAATTAGGAACATTGTAACATAAGTTTCAGGAAGGGATTAGACAAGACTTATTTGCAATGATTCAGTAGGTCCCTATTGGGTTGTGAGTGAAACATACTATGTCAATCAGCAGGTAGGCAATCTGCATCTTGCATCATTAAAAGAACATTTAATAGCAAAATGTCCCAATAGCATCTCTACATAGACCTCTTGGGTTTAAATAGCATCACATTCATCTATGGGGAGTGCCCACATTCCTATTTAATATAACATGTTTTTAGTAGAGTGCTCGATTCAGTTTGTCAATCAGATATGGCCTGTTTACGTCTGTACTTAGCATTTGCAGATATTTTCCTGTCGTGAGAACAGGAAGAGAATTTAAAACAGAGTTATGAAGATACATGCAAACTGCTCTCAAGCAGTGTTTCCAGGAAAGTAAGGCTTTGCACTTTTTTTCTTTATTCTTTGATGAGCAATGTTCTGAGCCAAAGGTGCAGAGTGCAATATTTTGCCCATCCAGTATACTTCCATTTTTCATCTTTATTCAATTTCATATATTTTGTTGTCCAATATTGCATTTTTTTGGTATTATTTTTACCCCATAATTGATGGCTATGCCTCGCTCTATATCTCTCTCTCTCTTTTGGCTCTTTTTTTTTTATACACCCTGTTGTATACCGTATGAACTCTTGAAAACCTGGTTCCAAAGTTATCCACGCGCCGCCGAGGAGGGGCCCATATTGAGGGGGGTGCAAATCATCCTGTGCCCATAAAAGAAACGCTGGCACGATCAGAGGTCAAAGCTCTTGCCTTTGACTGATTAGTCGAGAAAGTCTACCTCCCCTTTTCCCACTCCCCACCCCCCCCCCCCCCATAAGAAATATTATGTGTTGTGTTGTACAGGTGCAAATGCTCTTTCCACCCCCCCCCCCCCTCCACATCTGTTTATCGTGAATTGTATTAAAGATGTCATTGTTTTGTGATGATTGGATGATGTTCTACACTTTTCAGATGAATGGTCATAGGGAGAGAGGCTAGCAGGACGTTCACCCCGCGAATTGATTTTGGATGTCGGTAGAGGGTGATGGTTTTCCCTGAACAGCACATCAGTAATTCTATGGAGAAAGAGCCTGTTTTGAATAATAGGAGTGATTTTTGAGAGCAGAAGAAGATTTGTGTGAAATTGGGCAGAAATAGAACACTAATAATGAGACAGCTGAGAAGGCATGTACAAGTATATTCCGGCACATTGAACCAAAATCAGCAATCAGTGGTTCTTTCTTGCATTGCACCTGATTGACAAATTGCCTTACATCAACAGGATTCTGTCTTTGTCTATGTGAGCAGTTCTCCAAGAGTTTTAGATGCATTGCTGCCATAACGCGTTGAAGACTAGTCCAGAGCATACTTGGGTAGGTGTTCATGGGAAATGCATGTTATAACAAAATCAGATTGTTCGCAGTGGGTTAATACTCCCAAGGCAATGTCTACTGATGGGAAGGACCTGGACTGATCATAGGCAGAAGTGGATGCTTGAATCAGGCCTTTAGGTTATGATTGGTTTCGAATGTTTTTGGTCTTCCAGTCCTGGTCTTGGGGACAAATCCTGGAACTTGCTGCATACAATTTGTAGCTTGTAGGCCTATACCACTGATCTCTGATTGAATTCTGTTTAATCTAAATATCATTTTTGTTCTGGGCTCCTTTTCCTTTCCATTTTTTTTTTTGCACCTTACCACCACCATCTCAAAGTCTGTGGTCTCTGCAACCCCGTAGCCTGTGATGGATGACTGTTCTGAACCAGATTTATACTACAAAAAAAGAAATTTTGGCTGATAATGTGTCATGAACCATCAGGTTCATTTCTATTTCTTTCTCACTGTTTCACATTTGTCCTTTCTCTTCCATTAACCTTGTTTCTTCTCGGCCACAGTTCTTGCCAGTTCTCCATTTATATTAATCTAATTTCAGTGGCTTTCAATATCCATTTCAACAGCCCTTCCTTTCCATATTCCCCCCAGATGGGCCCTCTGCGTCCATATTGACCCCCACCCTTCCCTGATCTTATTCCTACCCGTATAATTCTGCTGTCCTGCCTGGAGTCCTTTGACAGATCAATCTTTCACTACCCTGGTAATGCTCTGTGTATCTCCTGTCTCTGTCTGTCTGTCTGTCTGTCTGTGTGTCTGTCTGTCTGTCTGTTGCTGTGTGTCTGTCTGTCTTTCATTCCATCTCTTCATTTTCTCTCTCTATTCCTCTATCCCTCATTCTATACATTCCCTTTCTCATCACTTTCCTGCCCTTCCTTAACCCTTTTCATGTTTGAATGTGGCCAAGCACTTGGCTTACCTTGAACTTGCCAAGCTTGGTCAGCATTCAGTCACTTAATCCATCCCAAACTTGACCTAGTCATAAAGTTGGCAAGCCCACCCAGGTGTAGCAATGTGCCTCAGTCCAACAGGAAGGCCATGGTGGCACAATAGGGATTAGGGGGTCCAGGTAATCTCTTTATTCATTGACAGTGTGGTTCCAGAAGTCCGCGCCTAACAGAAAGAAGGCACTCTGGCATGCGCGCCAATCGGCAAACGAAGCAGTGAAATGGTTAAGGGTATCTTCCATTTGCTACCTGTTTGAGGCCTCCATGAGCCCCTCTTGTCGCACATATTTATCACCAACCCATTTAGGATTGTGTTGGTTGAATTCTAAGGGCCTGTGCTCATGACTTTTGAGATTGATAACCTTTTCACTCGCTGGCAGGGTTATTGTAAGATATATAAAAAAAGAAACATTGTTTAGAGGTGGTGGTAGGAGAGAGAAGGAGAGAGAGAGATAAGTTTGCTGTGACAAAAACAGAGCGAACAGAAGCCGGGCTTAAAATAGAATTTACGTAATGTCTGGTTGCGTTCTTTTGATTGAAAGAAAGAATCAGGACATGGGCCATTGTCCGCCTCGGTGCTTGTTTGCGTTCAAACTGATGCTGCAGCGTTCCTCCAGTTTGTCAGTGGCGCTTTCGAAGCTCACGACTGCATCATTGAACAAAAGAAGAAAAGCATTTTCACTTAAACTTAATTGGAAAAAAAAATGTCCACGCTGTAGAAAGGTAGAGTTGGGGGGGGGGGTGGAGATAAGGGTTGCTGGATAAGTAGAGTAAGGTTGGTAACATTAAGCACCTCCGTAATGAGGTGTGTTCAGAGTAAGTAGAGCATGGTGACATAGTGCCTATTCATGGTCCCCTGTTAAGATCAGGCTCGCAGGAGATGAGCCCCATTGTGCCCTGAATAGCTGACCTGTTTTGCGAGATGGAGAGGGCGAAGGTAGGACAAAAAGCATGTGATCTGTGGTGGAAATGACGGGCAGCTCGAGCTTATCTACCAAGCCTTGGTTGGTGGTGGTCAGGAGGTGAGAGCTTGGAGGAAGAGGATGGAGTTGGAAGAATAAAGTTGTGGTTGGGGTTAAGGGGTGGAGGTTTGTGGAAGAGGATGGGGTTGTGAAGTGGGAGCTGGGGTTTGAGGAATAGGGGCTGTGGGTTACATATGAAATATAATAATGAAGGGAAGAGTTTCTTTATGTTTAAAGGGTCGGGTTTATGACGGGATGGAATTGAGGGGTGATGGGGTTTGAGGGCAGAGCTGTTGTTCAGAGGGTAAAAGATGATGTTGGAGGGATAAAAACGTATCTTGGGAAGGGACTGAGATTAGGGAATGGGTATGGCATTCTGGACATTGCAGGGGGTAGTGTTAAGGGGTTGGAAACAGCTTGTTGTTTGGAGGGAATGGTGTCTAGGGACTAGGGGTATTGTTGAGAGGTATATTTGGTATTAGTTGGAGAATAGGGGTTGGGAACAGTGTTGAACAGTATGTTGCCATTGGTTGGGAAGGGTTGTAATTTGAAGTGAAGGCCAAGATATGAATGAAGAAGGTAGTGTTTGGTGTATCAGATGGAGCGTTAAGAAGGGCATGGGACTAGGGGATAAGAGAGGGCTGCAGATTATACAGGGCTGCAGATTATAATTAGAACCGTTGTGGTGAATATGACTTAGTTTTGTTGTTGTGTATTTTATTCTTTCTGTAATGGAGTCTAAGTGGAAGAACAGTAAACTGTGCCAGTAAACTGGATTATGGGTCACGTACAGTTTAGCAAATGTGGTGGCAGCATCCTTATTTCCAGAGCAGTTATCCACAGTGGAAGTTGAGCAACATATTTGCTAGAATTGACAAATGTTGAGGGTTCAGGTAATTCACACTCAGCATGCAGCAGCACTACTTTATCATTATTAATATCATTATTTTTTTTTTCTTCTTCTTCTTTTAATATTCTTCTGATATATCTGCTACTGTAAAAGTGGATATTTTCGCGGGACTAATTTTCCGCGCTTGGCCGGGTAAGAAGAGTTTCGCGTGTTTTTAATTCTGCGGAATCAGGACATCACGCACAGGGACTTATGGCAAGCAAAAATATTCGCATGCTTTTATTTTCGCGCTAGTTTCTGGTTGCGCGAAATTGGCAAAAATTTCAACACCACGAAAATTTCCACTTTTACAGTATAGGGCCTACTAGTTTGATTGCCAAGGCATATGGTTTTTGGGGTAATGGATGCATTTTAGAAATAAACTGGGATATAGCTTTTCCTGTGAAGATTTAATACATTTTTATTATTTTTCATGTCTTCATCTGGGATGTGCCATCTTTTTCACAGTCAACAAGTAAGCATTTTTTAATGTTCTATGTCTTTTCTTAGGATATCCCATCTCAATGAACTTACTGAACTTACTGAAGCACCGTAATCCATCTTTGTAGTGTACCATGTAGAATGTAGTGCGGCAAGGGTGAGGGGGCTACTCGCCCTTAGTAACCCAGACATGACGGTAGCTCTTTTTTAAAACTGTAGAGTGATGTTGCCTAAACTGCTGCTCTTTTCCTATTCTGTTTGTTTGTTCTTTGTGTACTGGAGTTTTAAATCATCCCTCAGGTTTTGATACAAATGTTTTCAGGATCAAAATACTTTACTGGTTCTTGGAGACAAAAAAAAACAAAAACAAAAACAAAACAAAATTCCAAACAACTTACATTCAGGCCTGATAGTAAGCAGATTCTAGACAAAAATAAAAAATGGAAATATATGATTTTAAACAGCAGAGGATGTCATGAAATCATTAATGATAATTTGAAAACCTAGAGCCACAAATTCATATGTTTTTGTGATAGTGGTAAACCCACATCTGTATGTTGTTTTTTCCTCATCAAACTTAACTTAGTGGGTGCAGGTTTCTATTTTATTTTTAAAACCAAAACATGATTTTTAACTTCAATGCAACTTTTTTTTTTTTTTGTAAAACTTTATTCTGCTGTGCATCAGATTCTGTGATCTACAGAGCTTGGTAACCCTTGGTACTGAGCGAGATTTAAAAGATTTGTTGGTAGTGACATGAAAGACGAAAAGGGTTTAGCAGAAGTATTTGTGATAGCCAGTATCTATTTTTAATCCTTATATCGCTAAAAATAAAAAGGCCCGACCATCCTGGATGGTATCTTGTATGTAAAGGTAGAATCTCCGTGCAGCAGACAGTGTTCAGGATGTTGTACACCTCATCCATCTGGGCTCTGTTTCGGGACTTTTTGTCGCAGAAATGCGATCAAGAAGTTGTTGCCGCGATATATCACTCCCCATCTCCGATTACAGCGTGAACTTCTCAACCCAAACTGGGCAGCCAGGGTCTTATTCTGTGTATGTGTGTGTGTTTGTGTGCATGTGTGTGTGTGTGTATGTCTGTGTAGGTGATATACAGTTGCCAGCAAATATAATGTAACCCAGTGACAGAAAGAAAAAGAAAAAAAGACAAGGAACACAAGAGGAAAAAAAAAGTCTGCTCTGCCTTGTGAGACGGAAGCCAGTCTGCTACGGGATGGAAAATTCAGGGCAGCACATGGAGAATTTTCAGGAAAAAACAAGGGTCATAAACTTGCCAGAGAAGGAGGGAAGGAGGGAAGGAGTGAAGAGGGCTAGGGTAACATTTGAGGTGCATGTAGTGGTGGTGTAGAAATGGCGGTGTTGGTAGAAGAGGGGTGGGGGGGGGGACGAGAGGTTGTCGACATTCGCATCCTGCCTAGGCTGGGCAAGAAAGGGACAAATTTACCTGGGGATTGGCTAGTCTCCCAGGAACAGACCTCGGCATGACCCACTTTTTTTTTTAAACAGAAGCTCTTGGCAT
This sequence comes from Diadema antillarum, assembly GCF_040938485.1. Classification (NCBI taxonomy): domain Eukaryota; kingdom Metazoa; phylum Echinodermata; class Echinoidea; order Diadematoida; family Diadematidae; genus Diadema; species Diadema antillarum. The sequence goes on from NW_027270955.1 coordinate 1,445,130, forward strand.
GGAATAACTGGGCATGTCCATAGAATATTCAAATTCAAAGATATTTTCTACCTTTTTTTTTTTCTTTAGTGCTTGTTCCTTGATCTGTAGATAATGTTTTGATTACAGATGCTTGCATGCAGCATCCACATTATTCTCAAATGCTGTTTTCTTTCCTTGCAAAGTTTTTTTTTTTTAATCATACAGTATAAGAAGTGATTACTTGGCCAAAAGCAATGTAAGACAAAACAGAAAGGAAAATGGGGAGAGAAAATGAGGCCTGCCGATCACAGGAAGATGGTTTGACCGCAAACCTATCATTCTGGGCTTCTAGGGTGACCTTGGTTTGACCTCTTTATATTGGATCCACCATTTGATTGTGATCCATTCGAATTGCAGTACTGCCAGAGACATGCCAACACGCTTACGATTTTAACCACAACCGGTGACTCCAAAAATATGAGGAATTTTGACACACCATGTGCTTAAAATTGGTTCCTTCGCCATATATATCCGCCCCCCACATGAAGTACTCACATCACGTGTACCTACACCCTGTGCCTGTGGTGGGGACGTTAACCCGCGAAAATGCGGCTGGTTTGGTGGCGGGTGCTAAAGGTCACTGCCCTCTTGTGGTTAGTATGGAAAGGTCGTTGTGTGGTTGAAGGTATCCGTCCTTAGCTCCCCTTTCCTGTCCGTATAGAGGGGGTATCGAGGGCAGAACCGCGAGTATTGGAAGTGATGGATGCAGAGACAAGTTAAAAGTGAGATGAAATATCAAAAGCAAAGGGGGAGTTGCTGGCAGGGCATCGCAGAATTTGGGGCATCGCAGAATTTTTTGGCGGATAGCGTTTACGGAGGAGGAGATATGTTACCTCAGGTTGTGGAAACTCATTTAGATTCTGAGAAGAAAAAGTATTTCAGGAGTTTGTGATTATGCTGATAATGATTGGTTGAGCAGTAAGTATTCCGTATGTAGTGGGAGGACCATGCTATAGCTGTGAGAAAGGGGGATTGGGAGGGGAAAAATATAGAGCAAGATGTATAATGGAAAATTGGTAGTACTTCTGAAAACAAACCAACCAGATAAAGTCGTGAAGATGGTTTCACATTTTGCATGAATGATATCTTTCAGATACTTCATTGAATAAGAGAAAGGATCATAGTTAGCACAAGTGGGGATGATGATTGGAGGGAGGGGAGTACGGCACATTCCCAAATATCCCAAATTTAGAAGAATGCTGCCAAACGGGCCGGTAGCAATTCCCAAATCTCAAGATTTTAAAGTCACTGAAAAACCAGAAGTTTTTGCACGTAGTTTCGCTCTGTGTGTGTACAATCAACGAGCTTGTAAGTTAGCGTGACCCTCACTTCTCGTTGGCTTCCGGGTCAACCTCCAGCTGCGCTATTTTGTATGGGTCATAGCAAAGCTGCTGCTCTTCTGGTATAATCATCGAGCAGGGGTCGCTCTTAAGTTATATCTTAAAGTTTAGGTGCGTGTGTGGACCTGCGTCTTGAATTCACGAGTGGAGCTAATCATCAGCGGTTCAGTTTTAGACCTAAACCTCAGGTCTGGCAACTGCATGTGAACATAACTATTGTATGACAGGGTTTAAAGCAGCATGCATTGCAACTTGACAGGGGATGATTAATGTTTCGTGACATCACTCGGTTTGGAAGGAAAAATAACATAATATGCACACATACAAAGATTTCTTGTCCCTTGCCAAGAATTTGTGATCAGGAAGCATGTGATTGCAATGAGGAAGTTGTTGTATGAATGTTGTTCGGATTGATCATACCTTGAAGGGGCGATGATGATTTGGGCATTATCCCAAGATGATCATGGCAAGCACTGCTTGAAAAAAAAAATAGAAGAGAAATATGAAGTATATGAGATATCTTCTTTGTATAATATAGTTTGTGATTTCCTTATGTTTGTGTACATTGCAGTATTAAGAGTATGCTTGTTAGATATGTATTGATAAATAGTTTGGGATTTTTTTTTTTTTTTTTGGGGGGGGGAATGGAGGGTAGCCTAGTTAGACATGATGTGCTGTTTAGATTTTTTATAAAACTATCAACACATACGTGAGAATTGTTCTGTTTGCTCTTAGGGTATGGAGGGTTTGCTTGTGTGGCTTTTCAGCTGGGCAAAACACAGCACAGTGTCGCTTGCCTCTGCATAAATGTGCATTTTTAAAGGGAAACTTTCATCTTCAAGAAGCAAAAACAAACAAACAAACAAACAAACAAACAGAAAAAGAACAACAGAAAGGAGAGAGGTGGGGGGGGGGGCACTGTTGGAATCACTGAATGATGGATTGACAGTGTAATTTGCTGTTTTCTGTCGAGAGAAAGGAAAAATCAGTGCTGCCAAGCTTTCCTCACCCCTCGTGAGACTGCTGTACTTTTATGCTGGCCCTTGAGCTGAAAACACAAAAACAAGTGTTTCAAGAGGTTCTTAATTTCACAAATATCAATCTTCTGGCAAAACTGAACCATTGCAAAAATATCTTTCTTTAATACGATTGATGTATGCAGAGCAAATGAATGTATGCTTAAATATTTTATTCTGTCATGTTGTTGTTGTTTTTTTCTACTTCCAGAATCTGCTTGTCTGGCTCTTGTGGATTTTACTTGTGGAATAATTCAGCACTATCTCTCTGTTTGTCTGTCTGTCTGTCTCGGGAGCCGTTCCACACCAACCGCGCAGCCAGGTACGTATTCCAAGAGGAAAAGCAAAATCAGGGTTGGGTATGAAAGCAGGGAATAATTTTCCAGCTCACATTTGATTAGCAACTTCAGCTGATGAACAGTATTTCAAATGGTATCCTGTACACTTCTATGAAAGAAAACTGCTACACAAAAGTTAGTTTGTGTAGCAGTGGTGTAAAAATGCATAGCAAATTGCGATGCGATACCAGGAAAATTATTCCCTGTGAAAGAACATCCCCAGATGATTTTCAGACTTTAGCATTTGGACATCTGTAAAACTGGTTGTACTGGGTACAGAGTTTCAGAATTTACTGTGATTTGCAGTGAGGAATAAGAATGTTTTTCACAATTCATTTAAACAAATCTCAAACGAGGATGATGCCATAGCCGCTTCACATACATACAATTAGCTGCTCAAGAAAGCAACACAAGGAAGAAAGCATGCATCAATTCTGCACAGGGGAAGTTGTCAAGCAAGTGATGGTAATGGAATGACATCTACATTACTGGAATATATGTGAGCCTCCCATGTCATCTTCCCTGTTCAGTGTAATTTGTTTGGGTTTTTTTTCAGAGTATCTGTTTATCTGATCAAAGACCACAGTAAATTCCATAAATCTATACATGGCACTATCGATTTACATATATCACATGATGTGAAAGTATGAAAATCATTTGGAATTCCCCTTTTAAAACATTTTTGCTTCAGGATCAACATGTTCAAATGGAAGGAGTGCATGTGAATATATTATGATATGAAGTAGGCTGTATTTGAGCAATGCATTCTGGACATGGGATATGGACAAATGTACACTCTGTGAATGATGACTCATTCTGTATTTTAGCAAGTTGTCCCACCTGGCAAGCTTCATCGAATCTTTTATCTCTTACTCTGCTGTACCTTGTCCATGCCATAGAGAGATCCTTTGCGCACCTGAAAATTTTAAGGCCAATAAGAGTGGAATGCGAGGAGAATTGTCATCTTGTCATTCACAAAAAGTATGAGATTCTTACGGCTCACCATACAACTACACAAAAATGGGTCAGATACCTTGTACATATTTTGATGATGATGTTGATGATGATGATGATGATGCCGATGATGATGATCACTATTATTTTCATTACCATTGTTAGAATTATTATGATGCATAGTCACAGTTACGTTCTATATGTACTGTGTTCATCAGAAAGCGAATGTGCTTGATGAAAGGGAATTTTTAGTCAGCAGTGAATCTACAAAGGAGTACAAGAATGTTTTGGATGAATTCGTCAAATAATTTGCAGTTTCACCCATCTGAGACAATATGGACCAGCACACCCAAAAACCCCAAAACAAAACAAAAGAAAAGAAAAGAAAAAAGAGACCTTTAAAACAAATCATTTGCCTGTTTGTTTAGTAGCTTGAGCATCATCTGTATACACTGTCCATGCTGTTATAACATGAGCTTTTTCTGAAGTTCTTTTCCCCCCTCCATGCACTTTAACATCTCTGAAATTGTCATCGGATTCCCCAAACTAAGTATTTTTTTCTCTCCTACTGACAGCAGTATTCATGCCGACCCCAGTGACCTTGTACTGTGTTTGCTTGATGTGCTCAATGACCTTGACAATCATGAGTGCTACAGTGAAAGTATATTACTGGAAGAGAAACAGACAGACAAACAGACGAGAGACAGACAGACAGAAAGAAAGAAAAGTGAAAGTAAGAACTACTTCTGTGGAGAAGGGAGAAATAGAAATGAAGAAAAAAATGAAATATTTACATGTAAGGGACCTATATTAATGCAGAGATGTGTGGTTAGAATAGCTAACAATTCTCCACAATAACATTTTTCTTCCCAAATGGTGTTCCGTTTGGGCCACTAAAATCTTTGAATTTGAAATTTTGGTGGCCTGAAAAAGAAATGTAGTGGCACAAAATGAAAGGAAATTCATAGAAAATTTCATTTTGAATTTTTTCTGCCTGATCAGGCCACCAAATTATAACCTTTCAGGAAATTTGGTGGGGCGACATACAACTTTGTAGATTTTAAGTGACCCAGGGCCACCGGGCCACTGCTAGTGTTGAACCTTGGATAATTAGGCAAAAAAAACAAACAAACAAACAAACAAAACAAATCAATATACAATGGGAAGAAATATGTTAAAGTGAGAACATCCAATTATTATCATGTAACAATGCCTTTTGCTAAACAAGTGAAGTATCCAGTGCAGTGTATGTGCAAACATAATGAAATAGTATCAGATTGCTGTCATATAGAATCAAAGCAAAATTTGTAGGAGACGAAGCACAAACCAAAACATGTCACAAACTTTCTTGTCCCCTCCTCTTACGCCTCTTTTATGCCATCCCCTTCCCCCCCCCCCCCACCCTTCTCCCTCTCTGTCTCCTCGCGTGCCATGTATTCCCTGTCTGCTCTGGGTAAAAACCTGTTTCACAAACTTGGCCAGAGTTTTTTAAAGACGCAGACGTGGGGGGTCAAAGGTCGGAGGGGTGAAACATGGGTTGCCGAAATCACCCCAGTTTGAACTTGAGCTAGATTTCAGCCTTCTTTGCGTAATAGTCTCGTGTTCCCCAGACCCTACTCACTTGATTATTTCCTCGCCTGACATGCTTTCACAGTAGGCATTACAAAGAACATGCTGTAGCTTCGTGTAGATGTATTTCAGATCCTCTTCTTGATTCTAACTGGCATCTCTGCTTTGTGACTTGTATCCACGAAAGCAAGATTTGAGCAAATCATGTTCACTTTTCTACAATCCAGTCCAGTATATCCATCACAAGTGCTTTGGTACATGTAGAGAAATATTAACCAATTGAGGACGAGTTCCGAGTATACTTGGGCAAGGGCCTATGGGAAATGCATGTTGTAGCAAAATCAGCCCGTCCTTAACGGGTTAATGGCCTTTCTTGGAGATGAAGGAACTGAACAAGTTTCAAGGTATATAGCCAAACATACATGAAATTACAATGTAACAATTTATCAGTACCATTTTAGCTGCTGCTTTAATCTCATGTTCAGCAGTGTTTATTTCACTTCTGAAGTTTATGCAGTTTGTATTTTCCAAGCTTTCTCTTTTTAACTTGCATGCGGTATTATAGATCATGAAATGACATTTTCTTTCTTATCTTTTTCTCTCTTTATACAGGTTGGAAACAAAAAATGATATCAGCTCATCAAAAGTGGATACTATCTGACTCTGCTGCCTTGATTTAGATTTGCGAATGGAGTTCCTCAAGGTGGGTGTTGTGTATATTTCATGTTAAAGAAGCTAGAAAGATTTATATCCCTTTGTTACAAAAATGTTGTCCCGCTGCTTCTCTACATACTTGCTGGTGCAATTATTCTGGATCTCGTGCATTCATCATCACTTAATAAGAGGCGGTGGTTCTGTTTTGTTGTTGAGGGCAATTTTTTGCAACAATTACGACTCACAATGATAGCAGTTTCCGTGGTAACCGGTGGACAAAAACCACTTGGCTCTCTCTATTTGCAGGGGCTTCTGCGGTCAATGCAATTATTGTAATTATCTGGTAGCTGCAAAGCTACCTATTGAAGAAGGCTATGGTTTGGCATCTAGACTTTTAAAAAGAAAAATGTCAAGAGGGGGAGGGGGTGCAATGCTGACCACTTTGGCTCAAATGCATGGCGAAAGTCTGATACGCTGGACAGGATTCGTCTAAGCCGTATAGCCATAAACATTAGACATACCAGACAAAATTTATTTCGATAGAGAGGTATATATTGTGCATATAATCTGAGTTTGTATTCATTTGTCAGTGTATGGGGTGGGGGATGAAGGAATACTCAAAATATTTTGTCTGGCTAGTGCTGTATGATATTAGACATTTCTGCCTAAAGCTCCAAACCATGCACACAGGTTATAAATCTTCCAAAACAGGTAGGAATAGGTGTTTTTATCTTTCCTTCTTTTTTTTCTATTATTCAGGACAATGAAATGTTTAATTTCTAGAAGATGATGATGATAATGATAACATTTGATGAGGGAGATATGGATATTCATGGTTTTGATGATGGCTGACGGATCATGTTTGAGATGGATGGATGGATGATGATGACTGATGAAGATAGTAGTGGTGGTTAGATGTGGTGATGGTGGTGGTGGCTACGGCAATGATGCGGGTGTTTAAACCAGACTGTGCTGATGAATGCATTTGTTGTTACCCAAAACTGTTGTTGACATTACGGACAAAAGTGTGTGTAAATTCATTGCAAAGAAAGTGCCGGTATGTGGATAAGGACAGCGATGATGCAGCTGCACACAGAGATGCAGTTACCATGCCAACCGCCTCCTGGCTGGCTGCCTCCATCCTCATCCAGAGTCGCTGAATGGACCCAGAAGAGGAATCACCCTGTCAGGGCTTTCCAAGAATGTAGGGAGAAGGTTACACAAACACTTTGTTTGGCCCAGACCCAAGGGCAGCACATAAACAGTCCATTTCTCCTCAGCAACTCCCTCCAAGTGAGTAGATAAAAATAGAACAGATGATGGGAATTCCCCTACTCAGATGGAGAGTCATCAACAAAGGATGAGTCTAACCCCCCACCCCCCCACCCCTTCCCCACCCCTCCAGCTATACTCACACTCTATCTCTTGTCTGAAAGAAAACCCAATATATTAAAGGTAATAGATTAATGGTAGTTTCACCCTCAGGTGCTAACTTGAAGAGATCAAACCAAGTATAACAGTATATAGTCCAGCGTATAATGTCATAATGTAAAAAGCATTCTTTAGGTTGCTGTCTAGCTCCAGGATGGATTTATTTTCCTATTACTAAGAGATGGTACTGCCAGCAGGGCATAGTGGATTTATAGACTGCTGAAGAAATCTGATACAAGACCTGCGGACAGTTTGAGCTGAATTTGTAGTGCATCAGTATCAACTGATGATGGTTAGTGGAAATAGATCTGCAATGTAGGTCATTCCTTGTAGGGGCAAGGGTGATTATCAATGGAGAACTTTGTGTGTGTTTAAAGACACATTTATGGGGGGGGGGGGGGTGGGGGGATGGGAGGACAGCTTGTGTTCAAGTCGGCAATGTTGAGCCAAGAATGCTCAAAGGGCCAAGACTTCATACAAATTTGCACTCAAAGAAAAAAAAAAACAGACCAGCGCAGTTTGGAATGAATGCAACACATTACATTCTATGACTCAGCTAAATTTAAGTTAGTCCCACATGTGTATTAAGACGTTGGGAAAGCTAGCAAATTTTATATCATGGAATTACACTGAGTGGGAGATCATGAAAAAGAGAAAAAACAAACAAACAAAAAACAGATCAATGTCTATTGATATAAGGAGAGCAGGGGAGGAGTGCATTGCTGGTATAATAAAGATACCTCGATTGAAACATCAAACACATCATTATATGCTATACAAAAGGTCAGTGAGAGGACTCGACAAAGGGACAGAGGATGAGGGATAATGGAATATACCACCAGGAATCTACCAGGTACTGATTATCGCCATGGCAACAGACTTTTCGGGCAGTACTACCAGGAGCAGTCAGTTGTCGTCCGTCACAGGGCGGTATTGTTGACCAGGAAGTGCGCATTCAGACCGAGATTTTCTCTCCGTACGAGATCGAGCAAAGATTGTTAAAAAAGGGAGGAAGAGTAGAAGGGCTGAATGTGACGATAATACAGGTTGAATGATATTGCAGGAAATCATTTCAGTAGTTTGTTTAAATGCAATGGAAAAAATGATGAGGAATCATGAAAAGCCCCACAGCCTGTGGCATAAACCACTGGATAAGTTCACGCGTACTATTACCATTGCTAAATGATAATCAGTTTTATCAAGACTGCCATCAGTAATCATGTAATTACCATTAGTAGTAGTAGTAGTAGTAGTAGTAGCAGAAGTGTTTGTACTTGTAGCAATAGTGTTATTAGTATTACTACTTCTATAGTAGTCGTAGTAATAGTCGTACTAGTAGTATTAGTACAGCTAGTAAGTTAGCAGTAGCAGCAGTAGTAGTGGCAGTAGTAGAGGTAGTAGAACTTTGTAGTAGTAGTAGTAGTAGTAGTAGTAGTAGTAGTACAGATAGTAGTAGCAGCAGCAGCAGTAGTGGTAGTAGTAGTTGGGATAGTAGAGGTAGTAGTTGTAGTAGTAGTGGAGATAGTAGTTGTAGTAGTAGCAGTTGGTAGTAGTAGTGACAGTAGTAGTAGGAATGATAGTAGTTTTATGTAGTAGCAGTAGGAGCAGTATTATTCCTAATGCTTTATGTACAATTTCTACTGTTAGTAGTTTAGTAGAAATTGTATTTTCACTATCAAAATTGCTATTATTGCCTTTCATTAGTAGCAGCAGCCTAAGATTCTGAGTATGATTATGGTTTACCATTCCCCTTCACCTTCCCTCCCCCCCTGCCGAAAATAGAATGATAATTCAAGCGGTCACATTTTTACAGGTAAATGTCCGTAGTTAAAGGCAGCCGATCGCCATCCCTAATGGTACGTAAACTCCGAACGACCGAAGTTTGTGCGTGCAATTGCGCAATGGCAGACTCGGTGCTATATCCATAAACGTGTGGGACAATGCTACCACTGAGACAAGTGTGTGTGTGTGCGTGTGTGTGTACGCATCATACACAAACATTGTCACCGCGAGCTGCGGTGATTGGAGGAGAGAGGCCAGAAGATGCTGCGGCGTGTGTGTGTGTGTGTGTGTGCGTGTGTGTGTACGCATCGTACACAAATATTGTCACCGCGAGCTGCGGTGATTGGAGGAGAGAGGCCAGAAGACGCGTGGCTCTTTTGGCCTCTCTTCATGCGCATGCGCACTGAGAGTGTGCGTCCATTCGGAAGCTCTCGGGACAGCCATTTTGGGTTAGGAGATAAGCACAGGGAGCTCTCTTGTAGCCTACCGTATTTTCGCTGACCCATTGAGCCAGCGCTATTCTCATTCGGGGGTCACTACATTTGATACAGAATGGGGGAGGCAGCGTGTTGCGTTCGTCTCCGTGCCGCACAAACCACTCGCCACGACTGAGTGTCTTTAAGATTGATTTTCTACAGCGTATGTTGTCATTCACAGGCAGAGCAGATTGAAAACTCACAATGTCAGGAAAAGAAAATTAGGCCCTCAGGTTATGAGAATTGATATTTGCTGAACCTAGCCTGATGTCAAACCATTGCCCATCTTGTTTGCTTTTCTGTCCGGACAAGTATCTAGTGTGGTAGACGCGAAATGAGATGGGGGAAGAGATGGCGCTTTTTGCAGTCTGTGTGTTTGTGTTTGGGGGGGGGGGGGGGTGGGGGGCAGTGAGCAGTTTCGTATTATTGGAGCGGATGAACTTGGTCATCTGGCATGCCTGACCGCTGTCCGGGTGCCAGATGAGCTCCATGCCCCTTTGGCATCTTATTGCTACCCGCCGGCTGCCCGGAGCTAATTAGCTTGACAGGGCTCCGCAGACTGCAATGGTGTCCGTTTGCTTCCAGGGTCGTTTTGATGCCAGTCGCGAGCTGTCCGTCGCTGTCTAAAATTCTCACCTCCGAAGCCTGTATGGTCATCTACACTGTTTGTGCCGTACAGCCTTTTTTTTTCTGCTGCAAATTGGAGTGATGCTCTCACATCCGCCGCTGCTAGTATGGTATGTTCAGTTGTTGAAATTTGGCCGACATTGGGATGTGATTGCGGTAGAATGATCAGAATTTACATTGACAATAATTTTTGTCTACCATTTAATAACAGCTCATGGGAAGTGAAGTGAGTTTGTGCTTGATGCTTGATATATTTTTCACTTTCCAGTGAAATAAAGGTGGTTGAGATGAAAAAGAAAGAAAAAAATTACATTTTGGAGTCAGGAGCTGGTGTCAATACTTGATAAATAAGGGAATATAGACCTCACTTACCTTAAAATAACCTGCACTATGTTTAATTATTTTGATAGTAAGCTGGCCTCTGTTGGGTAGATAGTGAATACACATACAGAAATAGCACCACGAAGCTTGCTTCCTCAGTAAAGAGAAAACATTGAAAGTACTTGAAACACCTATTGCATGAGTTACTAAGCTTGAGCATGAAAAGTACCTTGCACATACTGACTTTGTATCGCAATCGATTCTCAGAATTTTTGTTGTTTCATGCACCTACACACTTTATATGGATACTTTATATCTCAGTTTTCATCAGCATTTGTTTGTTTGCTGGTGTGTTTTTTTTTTCCGGTCCATTTGTGCCATTTTTTTTTTCTATTCTTTTTTTTCAATCACATTTAAATAGGCAAAAATTCAGCTCGTTTTTCACTGAGAGCGTGGTCACCAGCACTGCATTGCCAGTGCTGAATAATTCAAATTGCAGGGGTTTCCATGAAACTCCCACCATTAGCGATGCCAGCTATGATCCCTGGCCAAGTCGCCATTGCCAAGTGTGCCTGACCGTGAATGTCCAGCCGAGCTCAAAACAACAACACTGGCCGGCCTGGACTGGACGATGGTCACCTGACCTACTTTCCATACCGCCGGAGGCAATCACATTATAATTTCCATAATTGCTGGCCAGCCGCTCGGCCAGCAAATGCCTGGCAAATCCTCTCCTCTCCCCCCCCCCCCCCCCCCATCCCATCCTCAATCCCCCCAGACTGACCGGCAAGCCTACTGAGGCTCATAATTGAGTCATGAGTCTCCTGCCAGCAGCTCTCCGGCCATTGTGATTCAGCTGGTGCCCTGGCCGGTCAAGACGGCCAGAGGCAAAGGCATAATAATAACAATGAGCCAGGGGTCCGCCACTGTCAAGAGCATTTCTGTCACACACATTGACCTTCCTACCGGGCATGACGTTTGTTCACACATTTGTCGCCTATTCTTTTCCTTACAAGCCTTCTCCTCCCCCCTCCCTCCCTCCTTAATCACGGTGTATTTTTGTCGCCTTGTCCTCAATACTCTGCCCTGGTAGTCGTTAGTCTTGCGTTCAGACACAGTTGAACCTGACTTTGAGGTAGCAATACTTTGGGGGTCATCCCTAGGCAGCATTGTGATGTATATCCTCTGCACATTTTACGCCATCGTACATGTAAGAAGAGAAGAAAAAGGTGCAAATGACTTTATTTAAAAAAAAGGGGGGGGGGTTACATGGAATACCTCCCCCTAAAAGTAAACACCAAGCCGTATATTTAACTCTGTAAGGAAAGAATCAAAATAATTTAGGTAATCTTCACAGCAATCCCCCTCCCCCGAAAAATTTGCTTATGATCTCCAAATTAGCACATGATACACGACAGCATACGATACAATGGTGGCAAAAGTGTGGACAGTCCAACTTCTACATTCAGATGTTGAAAGGAGCTCTTGCAAACATACTTTCAGTTTAATTGAACAGCTTAATATTTTCTGTCTAAAAACCTCTTAATTTTGCTCTGTTTTTTAATAAATCTTTCATTTAAAGTAATCTCTTGTAATTCTTTTTTTTTAAGGAAATCCAACAAGGAACCAAGGATATCTTAACAAGCATGCTCCATAGGCCAACTTTGCCAGTTTATTAGGAGCATTTCACACTTATTTGGTGCAGGAGGAGTAGGGGGTTTTAAGTTACATGTTTACTGTTTAAATAATCTACTCTCGCCATGACATACAATGTATTCCCCCTGATTATGTTACCATTTAGAAATTTTTATCAACAGGCACAGAATTTTAGTCATTTCTGAACTTGCACTCGATCATAAGAGGTCTGCTCCCCGCAGACTACACCCGAATATAACTGTGTGGTCAGTTTCTGTGGTTTTGCGGTCAGGTCTGGTATTGTTGCACTAATAGGCTGGACGTCTGCTGCATAAATCAATGCCAGGGCCATGGCAGGGGAGGGCTATTAGGTGAAGGTCAGTCTGCACTACAGGGTGGAAACTGCTTATCCCTCGCCTAGTCTTGTGCATCTAGCACCTTGGATATGTCCCCCCATCCCCTTGTGGTGTGGACTCATGGTTTTGGGATGCTTGTGGTTGAAGGGTTGGGGGGGGGGGCTGTCCTTGTTCTGATTAATTTGTCGTGATCAAGCATGACAGATTTGATTTGATCGATTTGATTTGATTTGATTTGATTTGCTCTACCATGAATTCTGCACATTTCATGTATGTAGACAATTACAGAGTGCATTATACTCAACTATATCCGGCATTCACACTTGTCCTGTATTGTGGGGAAAGTCCCATGCCCGCAGGACTTACCCCGAAAAAACCATAGTGTGGACACTCAATTGGTACTTGCTGCCGTCCCCTCCCCCCCCCCCCCCACAACTAAGAATACTAAGAAACCACTTGAGAAATGTTAAAAGCATACCATTCTAAGAGGAATTCAAGGTTTATTTGATTGATGAAAATCGATTTTGAAATGGCTGAGATATCCAAAAGCAAATTAAAACAAAGCGATCCTAATAAAGGGTGGGTGGGTTCCACCTTTTATTAGGATTGCTTTATTTGGATATCTCAGCCATTTCAAAACTAATTTTCATCAAATAAACTTTGAATTCCTCTTATAATTACATAGGCCTACTCTTTTATATTTCGTGAGAGGTTTCTAATTGTCTTGCCAAAAAAAGTTAAATGTGAAACCAGGTCTCAACCAAAATTTTTCCATACCTTTAAACTCTGTTTTATATGCAGACAACCTCCAGAGACCTATTGCCGGGGCTAGTTTGACAGCATTTTATTGAGAGTCTTGGTGACAGTTAGAAATCGGGGTCTTTGAAGAGAAGACTAGGCAGTCTATCACATACCCCTCCCTTATCATGTCTGGGTCAAGCTTAGGTGAAGGGGGAAAAAAAAGGTAGGTCAGTGGTCAACCTCTGTAGCTAGCCAGTGGACAGCTGATCTGGTGTGGAATAAAAACAGACCAGAAAAGGGGGGGGGGGGGTGAATATGCTGAAGGGCTTGAGCACAGCGGTGTAATGAAGCCTGCCAGCTCGGTGGTAGGAAGATCAATTTGACCATTTATAAATTATTCAGGGCTATCTGCCACAGCAGTGATAAATTAAGAGTGTATTCCAGGAGGAATGTAATTTTCATCATGATACATTTTGATTTTTCCTCTGAAATACCACCCTGAAAAGAGAAACAAAGCTTTATTAATGTTTCACCGTACACTGATTAATCTGCTCTTGTTTTTCAGTATATCTTATGTAAAACGCTGAATAATTCAGTGACAGTTTTATTTTATAGTATACATTCATTTCATATGTTAACATTTTATATTATATTTTTCATTTCTTTAAAAAGAAAAGAAAAGAAGGGGGAGGGTAGGGTATTGTCAGAATTATCTTTGTAGTGCTTTCTTTAAAGGGATGGTACAGTATTGGTGGAGATGAGAATTGGGCTTTTAACTTTTTGCGAGATACCAAGAAAATACTTATGATATAGTACAGAACATACATTTTAAGAGGAATTCAAAGTTTGTTTGATGAAAATCGGGTTTGGAATGACTGAAAACATCGAAAAACAAAGTAAAACAAAGCGATCGTAATAAAGTGTGGTGTCCCACACTGTATTAGAATCGCTCTTTTTTTGGATATCTCAGTCATTTCAAAACCAATTTTCATCAATAATACGTTGAATTCCTCATAGAATTACATGCTCTTTCATATTTCCTAAGAGGTTTCTCATTATCTCACCAAAAAATGTTAGAAACCTGAAATTAGGTCTCAACCAAAACTATACGATCTCTTTAAACTAAGCCCTTCATTAGCACTATGCCTATGATTATGTAAGAAGTTTATATTCCCCCAGTTGGACTTGGGGTCAGAGCTTGCAGAGAAATCAAATCCGCCAGACTGCTGCTCATATTTTAGAGATCAAGAGACGATCAGCAGTAAAGTCTGTCACCGTCACTGCCCACACATTTCTCCTCTGTGACGACATTATTCTTTTTCTTCATTTTGCCTCATTTGCCAATGCATGAAGTAAAGCTGTTTGATATCTTTCTGAAGTAATCTCTCTTTCTGTCTTATCAATGTCTTGATCCTGCCGGATTTGGGCAAACAGATGCAGGATCTTTTCATTTTTATTTTTCCCCCTCATTTTCTCGTTTGCTCTTATTGTTACGCGTGCACAGCCTTAGCCGTATTTAGGTACGTAAAGTGATTTTATATCCTCATAGCCTCTTTGTAGGATCATTATTTTCATATTAATGGTCACAGCATCAGAAGCCTTTAATCCGGCATACAGGGGGTTAAGTTTGTCGTCTCTTCTCCCCTCTCCTTCACTCTCTCTTCGGGTGCATTTACGTTTCACTCTTCTTGGCCGTAATCAGGCTTTTGAAATGCGTTAAGTTCAAAGCACGGTTGCATCCTGACTCATTTTGATAAAAATGGCATTTTAAAATGCGGATTCAAAATAGGCCTACACCTTTCATAATCAGGGATTCTCTCTAAATGCTTTTAGCTAGAAAGCATAAATGCAAATTACGTATACTTAAGGTTTGCAAGATGATCTCTCCAAACGCATATAAATGAGCGGAAAAGCGTAAATTATACAAAATTGCTTACAAACACATTTATTCTGATGACATCTCAATGTCTTGCAGGTTCATGTGAAGTAGACATGTATGCTGAACAGCTCGCCACATTGGGTGTTTATAGTTCTTCAACAATACACAGTGCATATTTGTGAAATCGGCTCATTATACTTGTATATCTCAAAAAAAATAAAAAATGCGGGCATATAGAGTATAAGTGTTTGGGATCAGCATTTCAAAATGCCGACTATGCCTACACATATTGAGCAATGATGCATTCTCTCTCTTATTTGTGTCCCATGCTCCTCATCTTGTTTTCTCATCTTTCTTGTTTCTCTCCCTCCCCCTTACGTCTGAGCTTGATATGCTAGGATGGTAGAGCAAAGGGGTGGGGTGGCCGAAATAGACAGCCAACCTCTAGGGATGGGGGTGGGGAGGGGGGTCGGTGGGGGAATGGTTGGGGGAATAAGTGAGAAGAATCAAATCTGCCAGGGAATTATTAATAATCCACGGCTAGCCAATTCATTGATTGGCCCTGTTACTGAGTAGTGGGGGGAAATTACGGGATTCAATTAACCTGAATTCCACCCTCCCTCAGCGATGCTGCGTTATTGCTATGGCCTTGTTACTCCACTCCTGTCGCTCAACATTTCTTCTTCTTTTTTTTTTTTCATCGTCGTCGTCTTCTCGTGTTGTTGGTTTGTTAAGTCTCTTCCTTTTGTATTAGCTGCATAGCTTGCAAGTGGGAGTCAGTAGCAGTTTGAAGCAATCACTGACGAGAGTAAAATTTGTATGTCACCCATGTAGCGCTCATGATATGCCTTGAGGTCGCATCTAAAAACTGTCCAGATCATGATTGCTTGAGGACTAGTAAGGACTTCTTACTGCAGAAGTATTAAGGGGAGGGGCACGGGAGTGAAATTTAGCATTGCCACAATTGGCGTCCAAAACAAAGAGTATGGACAGTACTTGTGTGTCGTTATATGGAAATGCAAGCGTAGGTTAGTATAAAGTGTAAAAACACTGCAGAAAGGGCAAGTCAAAACTCAACAGAGAAATCGGGATGTGAAAGGAAAGTCTCCGTGCCTGGGTCAGCTAAAAACTTACTGTCAGAGATGCAAACTGTTGCTCTTTTGCAGTACTTAGTTTGTGCTATTTTTTCGCAGAAAATATTGCAGTGTTCATGAAGTATACATTTTTTTTTTTTTTTGGGGGGGGGGGGTCTCACCTGCATAGTGGAGGCGAAACATACACACTGTTGGCATGACTTTTTTATCGGCAGCACCGGTGGCAGTGGCAATAGTTTGGTGTACTCTCAATAAAAGCTTTGAGCTGTGACCTCCAAACTCACACCACAGGTGCATAACCTAAAAATGCCGGTCTAGTTTGGATATGGGTGAAGGCTGACAAGGTGAAAGGTCGAGAGGTCAATGAACTTTCTCTGATATGTGCTGTGTTTACTCACCGTATGGTGGTGTACTCTCAATAGCTTTTCCGCAGCTTTGAGCTATGTCAACAAAACTCGCGCCACAGTACATTACCTTCCGATGCCAATCAAGTTTGATTAAATATGGGTGAAATCCGCCAGGCTAAAGGTCAATGAACTTTCTCCAATATGCACTGTACATGAAATCTTGTGGTGTACTCTCAGTAAAATTTCCACAGCTTTGAACTTTGACCACGAAGCTCACACCACAGGCGTATCACCTGAAGATGCTGGTCAAGTTCAAATATTGGTGAAGTCCAACAAGAATATTGTTGAAGTCCAACAAGGTCATTGGTCAAAAGGTCAATGAACCTACATTGAAAACATTATAGGCCCTACTCACGTATGTGGGTTCACACAAATTTTTCGAGTTGTGTTCTATTCCCGATTTAAAAAAAAAGAGAGTGAAATGATTAACTCAGATCCCGACATGAATGGACGTGCACGCATGCATTTCTCTGTCCAGTAATGTTCTCCACAGTCGCAAATTTAACCACTCCGTCACATTGTTGGGAAGTCCCACTTTGTGAAATATTAGACTCGCTAAGTACATTGTATATGGCGTATACAGTACTGCAATCAATGCTGTTGACAAGGTTGGAAACCGTGCACTGTTGGCTAAGTGAAATTATTGGATGGGGACTCCCAAATCAAATTGATACAACATATGACAGAATGCCTGTTGCGGCAAGTGAAAATTTTGTTTTGTTTTGTTGGAACAGCCCAAAATATTTTTCAGCCTTGAACTTTGTTACAACAGTGATATCACACACACACACACACACTCACACACAAACACACGCTGCTCGATTAACCCCTTCACCAGTCCCTTGGTTTAATACACTGTGGTTGAAATAGGAGAGCCTCTTTCCGGAAATTGTGTTGCTGTTTCCAAAGGGGCGTAGCCCCCGTGGGACGAGGACATCATACTTCACAACAGTCCCCAAAGATAATCCAAATCTCTCCTAATGTCTTATGAGAGAATCATACTGCTTCTTTTTAATCCATCATCAAGCCAGGTCATTAAATTTACCACTCGACCAAATTGTCTCAAAATAAATAGTAGGCCCTACGCAAATATTTGTGGCGATATCAAATTTTTGTATTTAGAAACCACATTTACACATTAGTAAACATGCAGAGTTTATTGAAATTGACCCAAGCACACACACAGACATTGAAATAATGATAATGCTTGTATGACCGTTTTTAAGTTTACAATAGGTAATAATGTTAGAAGCATTTTATAATATTTGATCGTGTAGAACCTGCTACAGTACCTATTAGTAGGCCTGTATCAGTAGGGGATCTTACAAGATAGCATTAGTAGTACATCGTTATGTAACACCCAGTGTTTCCATAGTTGCTACATTCTACATAATGTCGTTCTCATGGGGGGGGGGGGTACATTCTGTTAAGGGGGGATAAGAATAAGAGAAAGGTTGTTCTGTATAAGTAAGCGTACATGTGCATAGTACTGGTCTGCAAAGAAACAAGTGCATGCTGGGTGCAGCATTGGATTGAGTGAAGAGATGTGTCATTACAAATGTACATAAGAATGTACATTATTCTGAAATGGGCAGAGTGAGTGCCAAAGTTTTTGTCCTATTTTGTCTCTTGTTGCTGGCTGTCGTTTATAGAATTTGTACTTTACAAATTGGAAAAGAAAAGCTCTCCTGCGATTCGATCCTATGTTGGGCGAGTACCTCATTTTACATCAATTACCGTCATGAATACAACAAATAGAACCGAATGAATGGAAACCGTTACCCAATAATGCAGTGTGCGTTTTGCTGTTCTCCATTGAAGACCTATGTCTGGTTTGTGTTTTTACTGTTTTGTTTTTTTTTTTCATTCTGAGTTCACTGACATGATTTTGTCAAAATTTGGTAAATTATTGTGATTTGATATGGAATGAAGTAGGGTGTTTCTTGTGCATTTCTTCCTGCAATCTGCATATTTCTCCAGCGTTTTTTTTTTTTGGAGTCCATTTGTTCCACTCGTCTGGTAATGTCTACAGTCTGTCCACCCTTCAGCCAGCCATAGCCGGCTCTTGTTAGCCGCTGTCCATTGTGTGTACACTGTCTCCCTCCCTCCCTCTACATATGGTGGCTTTCGTACCCTGGCCAGACTAGTCTAGCTTATTAAACCTGTCATGTGCACGAGGTATTCTCAGGATTCTGTAATTCAGTAACACCCCCAGTACCTCCTCGCCCACCGACAGTTGTCAGATGATGTCCACTAAATACAATGGTATTTCCGACTGGACTTACGTACGCATAGTGATGTGGGCATGGACGGGATAGCAGTGAAGGGATTTTTTTTATTTTCCTCTCCAACACAGCTGATTTGCAAATAGGAGTGTGCTGTTTCTAGAGACCTGGTGTCCAGGTGCCCCCGTTTTCATTCATAGGGTGAGCCGGTGGAGCTGTGTGAATGCTAATGAGAGGTCACTTAGAGTTCAGGGGTCTGCGGCCCTAGACTAGTCCAAAATCCTTGTAAAGCTCTTGTCTGGCCACTAGCTGCCCTAGTTCATAATCAACAAACAGAGCTCGCTGTCTGTGTCTCTCTCTCCTTTTCTCTTTCTCTCTCTCTCCCTTTCTGGCAAGAGCTGGCTGTATAGATGAAACCTCGGTGCTGTGTGTGTGTATGTGGAGAGTTGAACCGGCTGAATTGCCGGGCCCACCATACACCACCGTGCCATCACACACTGAAGCAGAGGCATAGGGGGAGGGTGTTCGCTGCTGCTACGGTGGGGCTGTCGCAAGGCATTATAAATGCGTCGCATGCCTTCTCGGTGGAGGTATCCATGTAATGTTGAAAAGATTTTTCCCCCCTTGCCCCCCCCCCCCCCCCCCACTCACCCTATATTTTTCATTCTCCCCTCCCCACCCCCCATTGTTTTTTTTCTTCCTCTTCCCCCCCCCCCCCTTTTTCCTCATAACCCTTCATTCTCGACATCGCAGGATTTTTTTAGTCTGGTCAAATGTGCGTCTCCCGGCAGTGGATGTATTTCGCTCAAGCAATGGTAGAGCCATCACCTATGGAGTGTGGAGAGACGGCAAAAAAAAAAAAGGAGAGGGGAAAAAAAAAAGAATTGGGTTGATGTCAACGCAACGAGAACAACGCCGGCAGCACCGACGATAAGGATAGGATGTCAAAGGGGAGACGGTGAGAAGAGATAGAGGTGTTGCTGATATCCATGCCATGGTGTTTGAAGAAGAACAGGGGTTTCTTTTCCACCAAGACAATCGGCAGCTTGCAACCCTCTCTCGCTGTCAAGGCCGAGGACCCGGTCTACATGACGATTATGTGGAATTATACAATTTTTTGTGTCATTTTTTTTGGCTTTTTTATCGCACTCATTCCTCCTCGTTGTCTGGCTTCTCCTTTGCAAGGAATAATTCATTAGTCGGAATATCAATGGAGTCCTACATGGAAATAATGTGTTTGAAAATTGTCGACACCGCCAGGATTATATTAAGTTGGATCAACTGGAGGTGAACCTTGTCTGTCCGTCCCCAGAGGAGAGGAAAACTTGTTCTTTCTTGGTAAGAATACTTCCTTTCTCCTACTCTGGCTTTCATGTTGCATGGTATGTATGCTGATTTGGTCCTTTAACGCCGATAGGCCGCAGGATTTTTTTTTTTCTTTTAAGACTGATGTGTGACAGACTGCCTAGACGTATGTCTGCTGTGCACTGAATATTCACAACTTTCAGAATTGAGTTGTGTTAGGCACCAATTTTCATTATTGATAGGCCATATCTATCTGAGTTAGGAATATTGAATGAAATGTGATAGAATGAGAAGATTTAATATTTTAGGCACATACTCATTCACGGTGGGGACATTGCTATTACCATTACCTATCTCGAAATGACTCCGTATTTGTGTAGAGCGTAATTTCATCAACGTCTTTCAGCGTGGCAATACCGGGAAAAAACCAAGTCCTCTATCGTTTCGTTCTCATCTTGCCATCACGTATGTGATGGGTGGTGGGAGGGGAATGTAGCCTACATGGTTGGAAGATTTCGCATCGGTGCTTGTCTGCATGTTGTGTGACGGGGCATTCCTCGCGACTGCGCGCGAGTACCGGCGGATGTCGGGTCGTGGTGTGGCGGGGGTGCAATTTTTAAAACGTGGGCGAGACGACGTTTCGAGCGGGGACGATTAAGCGCAGACCTTCTCCCCGCTCCCAGCCTCAAATGTCATTCTGTGAACTGGAGCATGAAGGGAAATCAACATGCTCAGCAGAAGACCAGACCATTATTAGAAAGGGGGGGGGGGGGTAGTTGCTGGAAGCCAGAATTCCCTCAATCTGTCTTGTGCCAGACGTTCATATATCAAGGGATGATGGCAGTCGCCCTCATTTAGGGTTTACTTCAGTCTGCTGCAATTTGTCTGAACTTTACAGCCCAGGAAATCACTATGTCATGCTATGTGCAGGTTTTATGTCTTCTCTTGGATGGGAGATGTATCGGGAACATCTCAAGAATCCATGACATTTTACAATGTATATCACAGAGGATGTATTTTCTTTTCTTTTCTTTTCTTTTACAAATGTTTAACATTTGGCTGTGGGAAGAATATTCTCACTTTCCTTTTTCGTAGACATTAAGCATGCCACCAGGTGATGACAGATGTAACTTCTAGGGTGTTGGTGTACTGCCAGTGCCATCCTTAGTGACTCGACAGCTTTTTCAATGTACTGGGACTAAGCAGTGTAACTCTTGGTACATGACTTGAATTAGCCAATAAGGAGACTTTCTGTGAAATAATCTAAGGGTCATGAAACTTTGCCCATCATCAATAAAATCTTGTTTGTGAAAAGAAGGAATGAAAATCCTGCATGGGCATCTTTGCCTTGACATTTTGTACAACTGCACAAATTACAAATGTTGAATATTCCTTTTTAAGGTGTAGTGTATAATCAAGGTAATTTGACCGTAAGATTACCACCCGCATAGCAGCACTGACTAACTAGTAATCATTAGTGGTCATAATGATGTGAAAATGGAAGATAGGTTTACCATCGACTGACTTAACCATGCCAAGAGGGAAATAATGTATGCGTTGTTGTTGTTTTTTACATGGCAAGCGAGTTGAAACGATAGATGAAGATATTTTTGACCACTGCGATGCTATAGAACAGCTATCACAATGTCTAAAGGATACCTGAAAATCACAGCGGTTGTGAGATTATACTGACTGTTATGTAACACTCTCCCTGTCTATTATCTGCTGACCATGAAATGATGCTAATTTTGCCTTTTCCCAAAGGATATTTTTTGTTCTCCCTGTGTGACTGCACTCAAGATATGGCACATGCCTTTCCCTATTATAAAAAAGCAGATGCTGGTACAGCCTAACAGGCTGTACCTTCATTTCAATTTGTACGTAGTAGCCTATATTGTACCTACACCTGTATGATATGTTTGTGAGGGTGTGTATTGAACGTCAGACGAATGCAGTCTATTGTTTTAGAGGAGCACACACACTATAGCAATGTTAAAATATAAAAATAAAAAGCAAATGCCATGATGGATGGTATGCTGTATACTAGTAACCTGCTTATTTTCACAAGGGTTTAATTTTTGTGAATTTTGCAAATTACTGTTATGCCACAAATTTTTAGCAACAGGCATAGATATTGCCATGCGCCAGGTTCATTATCTAGTGCGCTTTTACAGTAGCCTCGTAGTCAAGTCATGAAAACAATGTGGCAAAAAATGTGCATGTCCTCATTTGCAAAATATCTATACATGTGAAAATAACAGCTTTTACACAGGCATGATGTTCTGTAGATTTAAATCTGACTTCAAGTTTGTTTGTTTGTTTTTTCAAGTCTGTACACATTTTGCTATTTTCATGTATCATAATCACCTGAAATTTTGATATCCGATTTTTTTCAAAAAACCCCTCAATATTATCCCTGTTTTACGATAGCTGACATTTTAACCCGTTGAGGACGAGTCCCGACTTTCATACTCGGGCAGGTGTCTATGGGAAATGCATGTTGTAGCAAAATCAGTTCGTCCTCAACGGGTTTAATGGCTTCGTCTGACTCAAAGAATGTACAGCATCACATACCAGATTACCACTGACAGTTACTGTACAATGTATACGCCGTATATTTCGCAAGTCTAAATTTTCGCGATTCCGGAATTCCCGACTATTTTGCAAGTGGTTAAATTCACGATCATGGAGTCCTGTACTGAACGGAGAAATGTACATGCATACGTCACATCCACTTCTTGATTAGAGTCAAAATTTTCGTGTGTCTTTAGTTTCATGAATAGCACCTGACTCGTGAAATTCGGGAATATAAAAACCTCACGAAATATTCGGCATATACAGTATCAGACAAATAACTTTATTTTTTAATCAGATTTTTCCCTAGAACACACTGACATGTTTTTGTGTTGGAAGGCCAGTGTTATTAATCAGAGTGCTTACTGGCTGGCAGCGATGTCGAGGCATTATTGAGAACTTATCACAGCATTGTTTAGTCCCATGTATTCACTTTGGAGTGTTTCATTATTTTCCTTTTGTTTGTATTGATGCATGGCAAAACCAGGAGTACAGATAGACTGTAACAGATTTTGCTTGTTAATCCTTTGAGAGTTTTTTTTTTTTTTTTCCCCCATATATAAAAAACCCCAACATATCTTACTTCTCTCTGGTCTATGAAGTAAATCTTCTATGTATTCACTATGGTTGCAAATGTGGTACACCATGGCAGATGTAAGAAGTAGATGAAATAATATGGGCGTTTCTGTAACATAATCACTTATCAGTTCCTTGTGGGAGGACATGACTTTAAATATCTACATGTGTACATTGAGAGATTGGCAGATGGGGGAGAGGCGGAAAATACATTATGTATAGATACATATGTAGATACAGCCATGTACCAGAGCAATAGAGGGGGGAGGGGGGGGGGGGGGGGGGGGGGGAGAGGGAGGGGAGGGGGTTACAATCTTACTGCTCTGTGCAAGCTGTAATATGTTCTGCACACGGGAATAAAACCTGAATTACTAATTCAGTCACTGCTCTCCTGCAGCTCTGAAATATCCCCGAAGATGACCATAATATTCATTTCTGTGAAATTGAGCATTTATATCTCATAGTGTTGATGGATTACGGTATGGTAGCGTGCCCGTACCTCTTTAGGCTGCACTGCCAAATGAGGTACAGAGACTGCATATCTATGTCAATGGCTATTAATATACCATTATAAATTTTGATGGACTTTCGAGCGTTCATTCCTCTTTCCTTGTTTGTGTTGGCATAGTATGTATGTGTGTGTGTCAGTCGTGAAACCAGTCTGAAATCACCATAAACTTGAAGGGAAAGTCGGCCACTAGAGGCCTCCTTAACCCATCCACGTACGGGCCTCTGTGTAATCTGTAATATCGTGCCTGCCTAGTAAGTTGGCCATGAACTTGGGCGCGATCTTCCCTACGGCGCGATCTACACGCGAAGAGCATTCATACGTCATTGAAAAAACTGCCTGTGTCATTCCCACTAGGCAGGAGGGATGATGCGTGTACACTTGTGCTAATATGCACTTAGTTGACTCAATACAGCACTAGTTTATGTGAATTTTATGAAAAGAAATAATAAATTGTGCAGGAATTATGAAAAAATATTGTTTCTGTGTATTTCATTGATAAATCCTCTTCATTTCAAGCCATCTGTAATCACATCTTACCCACTTGCGAATCGACGTGTCCATAATGTCCTCGAGCCCTCCCAGATAGCTCTGGAACATTCCATTCAATGACGGGGTTTTTATTTTGCAACGTTATCTAATAACTCTCATGTAAGCAAGTTCTTGCTATGGCTAATCTATTTTGTAATGTATCATAATCTATCTATCCTGAGATAGCCTAATTCAAATTTGCAGAGACATAGAAAAAGATTTGTTTTACAATCGTGATACGTTCAACTACTCATTTACCCTGTGCTGAAATCCGCATGTCTGCTCCGCACATGTTATCGCTATCGCTCAAACTTCGATCGCGATGGCTTGTGTGTGTACAGGTACACAGTGCTAGTGTGACGTGTGTGGAGAAGCATGGGGCTGAAAAAACACGGAACTCCTACCACGTGGTGTAGTGAAAAACAAATCGGACGTTCGAAGTCGTACATTCAAGAGCTAAAACAGACAAAAAGCGAATTCAAAGTCCACTGAAAAGGTCTTGACATTGTAATGTATGTTCCAAAATCATGTCTGGCTTAGTTTTGAGAGAATTTTCTACACGCACGAGATCAGGAATGAGATCGGTGAACTGGCTAACAACGTGTGTACTGTGAACATGTGACTGGCTTGTGCACATGGCCTAGCTAGTTGATCGTGAGAGTGCGGCAAGAACGCTAGGAATGCACCCGAGATGCTGTGTGTTGCAAATTCTTGGGGTGAAATTAGACTTCCTTGTTCAGCCCGTCTAGTATCTATATTTTTTTTAATAATTCTAATTCTTCATAAAATCACGATAAAAAGACTTCATATATTCATTTTATATTTTAGAAGCGTAATATGAAATATTTTGGGGTTTTTTCAGTCCAAGAAAAAAAAAATAGTTTGAATAAAAAAATAATAATAAATAGTCGTTCTTGACTCAAGTCTAATTTCCTGCGCCTTCTTGCAGTTACCCCGCAGTTGCCCATGGATATGATGCATAAATAATCAGCTGTTTACTGAGTCGTACTAGTGTACCACCCTACTGTTCTTGTTCAAATTGAGAGGATTGTTATTTTATCGGCGGCACTTAGTTTTATAATCTCATCCAATAAAAAGACAAATTCAAACATCAAATGGTGTGACAGTTTTTGTCAGAATTCCCTATCAATTTCACCTTGTTGCCAGGATAGTTTTCAGATTTCACTTGCTTCATTATCGAAGCTGTTTGACATTTGAAAGAACTGCTCCATAAGAAATCACCTTTCATTTGTTATTTATTTTCACAAACAAGTATTTCGGTCACTTGAATATTTCTTATTATTATTTCAATGTCATGATATTTCATGATGGTTATGTATTCTGTCTTTACATGGCAAGATGGGATTTTTTTTTCCATCCAGGGTCAAAGAAGAAAGTGACAGGAAGGAAAACAAAAGGATAGGGAGGAAATGAAAAGGATACAATGACACATCTGATCAGCAGGCTCTTTTTTATTACAATGGTGAATGCAGTACATCAGAATTTAAGTACAGTTCTAAATAATTTATCAGTTGAAAAATGAGCAAAGAAAATGGATTTCATCGAGTTCTAAATGAAAACTAAATTAGCATCGCCATTATGATTTAGATCTAGAACCTAGTGCTAGTACTACAGAATAGACCTGATGCAAACTTGTTTTCAAGCTTTTGGTTGAGTTTCTTCAGAGACACGAATTTTGGTAGCACAATACCCGAATGAATAAGAAAAAGGAAAAAAAAATAAATACACAACTGTAATGCAGGTCTCTAGACCACTCCCGTGCACGAGCGAGCATCAGCCCCCGTTTCGTCAGTGTCACTCTCGTCATTGGCCTAGGCTAGGCTACTCGTGTCGTAGTTTTACTCGCCATCATCAATGTCATACATGGTTACACAAAATAAATTACATCTTGCCATCACCTCAACCACAGCAAAACCCTGAATATCACTCCCATCATAGTCACTCTCAGCTCACAAAACATATCAGCAAACGATACAGACATCGCAGACCTAGCTAACTAGCTCTAAACATAGTTGTAACTACGCCACGTTAGACATTAGTTGTACACAAAAATGAAACGGAGGTGAAAAACTAGTAATGAATACACGAAGATCATCAACGATGGCATATTACCGTAGAAAAAAATACACAGAACATCTTGCACCCAAAAAAAAATCGAGGTAAAAAACTACGATGAGAAAAACTAGGGTGAAAACACGATGCTTGGAGGACGAACGATGAAGACACTACGGCAAAAATGCTTACACAGAAAACAAACGAGCGAGTACCACACAAACTACGATGTTTTTGCACATACGTAGATAAGCTACATCGTGTTCAATCAAAAAACTCAACAAACACTAGGACAAAAACTCACCTCTAAATTGTTGCAAACGAGATAATCACTTAGAAAAAATGAACAAAACACTCTCAGAAGTACGATTGTACTCTGAGAATGAAAGATATAGAATGATACGAAAGCAAAAGAGAGAAAAGAGAGAGAGAAATGGACGGGAAACCTAGAGAAGGTACCCACACTCACTAACGTAAATGAAATTCAACACACACACCCCCGTGCCCCAGCATAGCAGTACACGTACACACACAAGGAGATATCGTCAAGCACTCTATGAGGAGATCGATATCACGATACCGCGCGTAAGAAATCACTGCAGTTGCTGGGGCAACAAAGATACATGCGCGCTGTAAACATGAATATTGATTAGTTTCTCAGCAGGCTCGAACCCCTGGCAGATGTTTTGGCCAATAAGAGACATTCTAAAATATGTTTCTTTGCATAAATTATTTTTCTGAGTCCCAGTAAGGATCTCTGTGATTGGCTAAAATTATTCTACAGCTCCTGGCCAAGCCTGAGGTCCTAGGACGCCCTCTTTTGGTCATAAATAATAAAAACCACGTTTTTTGTGGGAGGTGACGGGGATGGGTTAAACTGTCCAATTGGTATTGGGCAATTTTCAACATACTATGTATGGATGTAGTGTTACTGCAAATTTTATGCTCCCTGAGAGTGACATGTTATACAAATTATTGAATACTTTCCCATCTGTCTCCCCTTCAGTCTTGATAGGTAGACACCTAGAATTCAAATCACCCTTAGAGGGCTCGACATGAGCCATGGCCCAGTGTCCTGAGGCCACTAAAAATTAATGTTGGGCCACCAAATTTTCAAAAAGTTTATCTTGGTGGCCCCATTGGGCAACTAAAATTTAGAGTGAGTTATTATGTTTCCTATTCGTTTCAGGGCCACTATATTTCTTTTTCGTTCCATCAAAACTTCAGATTCAAAGATTTTAGTGGCCCCCAAAAAGTGGCCCAAATGGGCCACGAGAGAGAGAAAAAAGTAAGTGTCGAGCCCTTAGGCCCTCGGGCACTTGGCTTAAACTTGCCAAACTTGAGCTCCAGCATTTGGTAATCCCATCACATTATAACTTGACCCAGTTGTATGTTTAGGAAGTCCACTTGGGGTGTACCAGTGTACTAATTGCACCATCCGTGTGACACAAGAAGGATCGGAGTGATTGGGTAATTTCTGTTAAGGTAACATTTAATAGTTTCCAGACATATATGTGCCTATCAGCAAAGCATAATAAGGTCAATTGTTCTACAACCAAAGTAGACAATGAATGAATGACCAAAGTAGGTCTCAAGTCTGAGCAAAGTTACCATTTCGACTCCCACTACAATGAAAGCAGCAGTACCAAATCACAGAAATGTGACTTTTACAGTGTGGCTGATTTATGGTTTCAAAAAGTGAGTATGACCCCGGTATGATAGTAGCTGTGTCTTACTTGGTGCAAGACGGTACCGAAGTGATACAGATGTAGTTTGGTAAGTCCCAAAACAAGCACTTAGTAACCATCTGATTTTTTTTTTTTTTTTTTTTTTTTTTTGCTTCATAGTGAAAAACAGAGTCAGGAAAATATAGTAAAAGTTTGAATAAAATTCAATCCAATGTTGAATCAACCAATAAAGGTGATAACAATGGTTATGTCTGGCAATATCTTCAAAGATATTTAAACAAGTATGGCCACTGCTGGTGCCGGTGCTACAGGGCTTAGTTTCAGATTTTTTGCTTGCAGAAGCAGATGAGCAAGGTTCTTTTATTCATTCTTCCCCTATCCTTTTTCATTTGTTCTTCTCTTTAAAGCTGCCATAAATTGTGAATTTAAAAATTATTATTGGACAAGGAAGTGTAATCCCCTCTCTCTGCCGACGGAGAGCAGATGAGTTGCTTCGAGCATATAATAGTTACAAGTATCCGACATGAGCACGACATAGTTTTTGCGCTAATCCATAACCCAGTTTGGTGTGATGTCTGATCGTTTTAATCACGGTGACGCGACAGCCCCGGCGTTAGTCTTTCCGCAAGCCTGTTTATCTGTGTTTTTTTTTTTTTGGTGTGTGTGTGTCTTCGTTTTAACATGTGTGTATATTGTTTTTTTTGCCTGTGTTGCTTCAACACCTTATGTGCCATCCCCTCTGCTCAGGTGCTCCAAGAAGAGATGTAATCTCGCTTGGATAAATACTTTACAGCAATCTGTGACTTGCAAAGCTCTTGATTTAAGGCCAGCCAATCCTTCGCCGTCTCAATATCTTGATAAATCCTGTGATGAGATACTTGATTGTGTGCAATTATTTTAGTGTAACTTATTCAGCTCGGGCACAATTTTGCCTTCACTGTCTTTTCTAACTGAATTGTTCTCTTCCCCCCCCCCCCTTTGTTTTTGTTTTTTTGCCCTCTGTATTGTTTGTTCGAAAAGTATACTGTATACGCCATATATTTAGCGAGTCTAAATTTTTGCGAATCGGGACTTCCCGACGAGTTCGCAAGTGGTTAAATTCGTGATTTCGGAGTACTAAACTGAACAGAGAAATGTGCATACCAATATGTCCAATTCATATCGAGATCAGAGTCAATTTTTTCCGTGTGTCTTTAATTTCGCGAATACCACCTGACTCGCGAAATTCACAAAAAGAAAACCTCGCAAAATATTTGGCGTATACAGTACATAGAAGTTGATGTGCTGCATCCAATCTTGCAGTGTATCAATACAGTTTTTAGTAGATCTTGTGGGAATATGTGATAAAAAGCAGAATGGTCCACTTGTCTTGGCTTAAAGGCTACTCGGGCATATTAACCTGTTGAAGACTAGTCCCAAGTATACTCGGGCAGGTGTCTATGGGAATGGCATGTTGTGGCCAAGTCAGCCTGTCCTCAATGGGTTAAGAGCGACGTTGAAGAATTGGATTTTGTAACTTTGAATAAAGAAGTGAGGAGACAATTGTGTGCCTATATATGATATATATGTGAGATATTATACAAATACCAGGCCTGAAAGGTTCTGGCTAAAACTATGTGCATGAGATGACTTCTATCATGGCACTATTTTTTGAGGGGCACAGCCCTGAAGAAAATGTGCTCTTGAAGTCACTGGTGCTCTCGACCAATCAGAGGTTACAAAGTAATTCGTAAGGGATATAGATCATATTATATGTGAGATACATGAATATTATGTGTGTGCAGACGCCAATGGTGCAGATAGTACTAGTTCGCGTCTGAAAATGGGTCATGAAGATTTGATCCAAATCTAAACCTCCCCGCCCCTTGTTTTGTACACATTTGTAGAGGTGAAATGCACAGGCATTGATTTGATTTACGCGGTTTCGTCGTAATTGTGTCCCCATCACTTCATTACGATGATGTTTGATAGTCGTCCTTGTATAAATCGGCTTCAGAGACCTATATTGATGAGAACAGTGTTAACCCTGCAATGCACTACCTGTCTCATCTCAGCAGAGGCCTAGAGAATTTCAGAGAAGTTAGCATTTTGCGAGTTCTGTTAGGCATTTATCCCAACTGTAGCAGCCAAAGAAAAAAAAAGGGGGGAATAAATGAAAAGAAAATCACATTTGTCAAGTGTCCCTTTCCAATACTTCAAGCAAAATAGTGAAGACAAAACTTAATCTTCTGGTAAAGTTGTGAGCATGAATGTGGAGATTGTCTGTTTATAGAAATGTCCATTGTTCTGGGTAAAAGTTTCACTGTCTGAGAATGATGTTTCAAATGATTTTTTTTAAAAAACAAATTGAAGGATATGATATGATTTTGTTCTTGCCAGACAGTATTAGTCATACCTCATCATTTTGTTGTTTTTGTATTTTTTTCTTCTTGTGTGTAATTTTGATATGTTTTGTTTCTTGTTTTGTTAGGGGGCAAAATGATCAGAACAAGATTAGATTTTCTTATCAAAGATCTCCGTTGTCTTTCTTGGGTTTATTTTTAGAGAATCAGACCAGTGTTGGTCGTACCTCATAGTTTTGTTGTTGTTGTTTTGTTTTGTAGAGACTGAGATTATGTTTGTGCATCACCAAAAATCACTGATAATTCCTGCATCCAGATTTGTTGATAAGTGTTTGTTGTTGTTTGACCAAGGTTTATATGTCTTTCCTACCTCTGTATTTGTTTTCTTTTAAAAGCAAAATGCATTTAACTTAAGGCAAAACCCAAAGGCCCGAATTCACGAAGGTGGTACAAATGAAACCATGGTTTTAAACCATGGACAAAAACCGTGGAGTGCCAAGTGTCGCATGGAATAAATCGTTACGAAATCAGTTATTTCGCCGATGAAATGATCATTTTGTAACGAAATGACAACATTTTGTAACTAAATGAACATTTCGTCCACGAAATGATAATTTCGTTAACGAAACTGTCATTTTGTCAACGAAATGACCAATTTCGTAATGAAATATTCCGTGCGACACTTGGCGCTCCATGGTTTTTGTCCATGGTTTAAACCATGGTTTCATTTGTACCACCTTCGTGAATTCGGGCCAAATAGGTTTATGATATCATCATTTAACAATGACGAGCAGTTTTGTTCGTATTGGTGTAGGCACCATGCATGATAGATGGTCACAACTGGGTCAGATTATCATTGCTGCGTCCTCTCTGTCGAGAGTGGTCATATACTCCCTAAAACTGGCCACTAAGAACTTCTGCTTGCCAGCAGTGCTGTAGTGCAATGGGAAGGATTCTGTAGATGCCATTGCATCTGATCCACAAGGTTGACGCTATGTTTCTCTTTGTCTTGAGGTCTGACAATCTGTGAACTGTGGCCACCTTCATACAGTGGCCATAGCTCTTGATTGCTTGAGCCGACGTGTAGAGTCTGGTTTACAATTTCGTTTGTGGCTCTTTGCTGTCCGAGATTACAGCAGCCTCGTTTTCAGTATGATCCATTAGGTAATCGAGAAAATGTCATTTCATAAATTATGCAAGTGTCGAGACAATGCTGTCAAAGTGGATAATTTCGTGTGAGTAATTTTTCGTGCTCAGCTGGGTAGGATGGATGTCACTCATTTTTAATTCCGCAGAATCAGAACATTAATTATTGAAACACATCATGTATAAATTGTCGTGTGCTTTTATTTTTGCGCTAGTTTCTTCATTGCATGAAATGCGCAAAAATTTTCACACCATGAAAATGTCCACTTGTACAGTATCCTATTTTCATATGTAAGTAAATTCAAAACATTAATTTTTTTATTTTATCATGGTGGATTCTCGACATGAAGCATCTTTGTTTTATAGGCTATCATCATATTGAAATTAAGGTCGCCTGTTTAAAGATATAACACCCTGCTGTACTGGGATTGAACTGTGTGTTGTTGAAAGAATGGAACACTTATACGTGATTTGCTGGCAATGCGCATTACTCCTCCCATGCATCCTATGGATGTGGGCCAGTGGCAGGGGTGATGGGGGGTGTGAGAAGGGACGAATGGACAAGGGAAATGACCGCTGAACCGGGGAAGATGACCGCTGGACCTTTGGAAGATGACCCACGAACCAGACGGGGGGCCTATCTGTGCTGGTCGGCCTGAACCCGTAAGGTCTTAACTTGTGCTGATGTCGCCAATACACAGGTTATGGCCTTAGGGTAGCAGGCCGGACAGACCTGTCCTCGACTGAAGATAAAAAAGTCCCTCTTGCGCTCAATCCCTCTCATAGTAACCCCCCTCTTGCACTGACATTGTTAACCTATATGGGCGCCCGGGAGTGTCGCACTGCCATTTGTAGCTCCCCAGTGTGAATGTGATTTACATTGCATGAATTCGCAGGTTGCTTTCTTTTTCCTTTTTTTGTTTTTCTCCACGAGTTCGGGCAACATGTCAGACAAAGTTCTGGATCTAGCTATACACCTGTCAGAAGAAATGAGAGTAAAAGAAACAGCAAGGGGGTTTATTCTGTGGATTTACATACCTAGAGGTAGTGGCAGTTGTCTTCTGTCAGAGGTTGTAGTTCTTTTATGTGAATGTGTTGTCAGAAGTTGCAGCTCAGAGGGCGGAATGATACAGAAAAACGTGTGGGCCCCCCCTGCAAATTAATTTCAAGACCACAATCGTTTCATATTGTAGGTTTGAGTAAGAAGTGGCAGCAGTCAATGTTTTTATCTTTTTTAAAAATCTCTTTGTTAAAAGCATTCAATATGATGTCTCTTGAAATTGAAAATTACATGGTTTACAGTTCTGGTGATTGCATCTTGACTTATATTAGTTCACCCTTGATGGTGGGCTAGTGCCAGAGATAGGTTTGTATGGCATCCATGTCTCTGTTTTTTTCATGTCTGCAATTTCATTCTTTGGATGCATTAATGAGAGAGAGAAAAACAAAATTATTTGTGTATTTGAATTAGTTAGAGGATTATTTTGTTCTTGTGTACATGTGATTCAAGCAGGCTTTCAGATTAACAAAATTAGCTTGAGTAGCATGGAACATGTGCCTTACCAAATTACACGTATACATTCTTTCTAAATGTGCAACCTCCCAAATTAATTGCTGCTCCACGTCTTTTAATTCTATTAATTGTCTGTATTTTGTCATAAACATACTCATATTTCATTATTTTCTCATTCGGCAAAGTGTCATTAGTCTGTCAGGCGTTGGGCACTCCCATATTGTGTTATTAATTGTCATATTATTTACCATAGCTTGGTTGTACAATTAATTGTTCATCAGTTCTTTCCATGAAATCCCCTACAATTCCAATACCATGGGAACGGGCTATTCTGGAAATTAAAGTCGATGACACAACGGCAAGGCTATAGACTCTTTTCTTTTGTGCGGCTCCGTCTAAATATAGCGCTAATGATAAAGGTATGATGTACTTAGAGTCCCGTCTACTGAAAAATTCAGCATTCATTTTGAAGGAAATGACCAGTATAGTGCCCATAAAGCAATTGTTGCTGGGCTGGAGTTTCAGAGTAGACCACGGAGCAATATCGGTAGAGCATTCTTTTCACAACCTTCCTGCTTTGGTAAGAGGATTGACCAGATTTTCTTTTCTCTGCTCCAACAAGCAGGTAAAGAGGTTTTGACAAATACATCAAGGCAGTCGGACAAAACTCAAATCTGTCTACCAGTCATAAAGCTTTTGGCTCATGCGTGATACAAAATCTTATTTTTGATTCAGAGTACACAGTGTACATTTTGAGAGGTTATTACCTTCTTTTTTTTTCCTGAATGTACTTGAGATCAACCAATTATTTCCAAAACAAAACAAGGAAACATAGATTTTTATAGTTATTAGAATGGCAGTTTCAGTGATTATTGAAGCTGAGCCAAACAAATGTTTCGGAGGCTAAAGCTTTGTTGAATATATCCAGACACCAAAAACCAAAAGCAGATCTATACTAAGGATTGTGATTGGTCTAAAGCATCTACAAGAAAGGATTGTGATTGGTCAAAAGTTTTGTAATCAACTTGGAAGATTTTACTCTACCTTCGTCTGGAAAACCTGATGGTTGTAGAGGTAGAAATGGCTCTTTTAGCCTTGTGCTACGAAGCTAGGTCCGGTTCATTCCCAGCGAATTCCACGGCGGGGCGTTACGAGAGTGAGCAGGCACAAATAAGGAAGTAAATACTACCACACAAATAGGAACTACTGGGACTCAGTAAGGGGAATGTAGCACCAAAGATCCTCTGTGATCTGTACTGAGGTACTTCCCCCAATTTTGTCTTTTTTTCACCTCCTTTATACTTATGAAAATGGTCCAGCAGAAATCGTCACGTATTTGCCGACGTTGATTGTAGTGGCAAATTTTAATAGTTTAAAGGTACTCGACCATTTGTTTCAGAATGCTGGATTTCTTTTCTCTTTTCTCTTTTTTTTTTAAGATGAAAACTCTTCAAATATTTTTCACTGTTTTGAATTAAGAGTAGTATTTAAAATTTCAAAATTAAGCATTGAGAAAGGATTAAAAGAATGCACCCATTCTCATAATTCTATTCCATTTGCCTATATTTCATGAGATGTTTTGAGTGTCTTCTAGCCAATCTAACTCTGTCAGTTATCATCGGCAATCTGTTCGACTGCTATCACGTGATGAAAAGATATGTTGGTTCTTGAAGGGTTA
Source organism: Diadema antillarum (assembly GCF_040938485.1). Taxonomy (NCBI): domain Eukaryota; kingdom Metazoa; phylum Echinodermata; class Echinoidea; order Diadematoida; family Diadematidae; genus Diadema; species Diadema antillarum. The sequence goes on from NW_027270955.1 coordinate 1,479,930, forward strand.
AAGTATAAAGGTAGTATTCATGTAGTACTTTTGTAATAGGTTTTAGATTGTAACTGAATCAGCTGTTGTAGTCGACATCGACTCTCGACATCACAGAAGTTGCCCTCGTATAAAGCTACAGTGGAGTAGACCTGCCCTGGGAATATTACAATCATCTCTTCTTGCTATGTTAGGCAAGACCTCAAGGAAACTTAGAAAGACCTCTCTTGTTTGGTTGTCACTGGAATTCCTTGCAATTATGTAATTCGGGCACTGGTTTGTCCTCTGTTGATATTTGATTAACAGTCAAGATGTGGGACTTTGATGACTATGTCATAGAGATGCAATAGGCCCATATTTATCAACGCTTTGAAAATTGAAGCCGACATTTTCCTCTTTCTTCTACGTCCGTAGCAGTACCAAAGTTTGATCTGACATCATTTGTCGCAACTAGTGTGGTACACAGGTTTGGTTGAAGAAGAAAAAAAAAAGCCTAGCCACATCAGTCTAGACTCTATGACCTGAAATGAGCAGGTATATGACAAAGTGAAGTAGCTTGTATCTGGCCACTGCGGGCCAAAATTGCCTGCGTATTTGAATGCTCTTAATAGCTAACCGGGGGACCCCTGTGTCACTCTGCTGTGTGTGCCAATAATCAAAACATATGCAGCCTGTCAGATGTTCAAACAATGTCGAAAAGCGGGGTGATACTGATGAAAAAAAAAATGGACATGGAGATATGATACTGCTGTTGTACATGCCACAGATTGAACGCGAAACGAATCCTCTACAAGGCATGCTTGTGATACTCGAGCAGTTGTCGGTGGTAAAGCGACACCAATATTTTGGCTACGAACCAGAAAGGGCTATGTTTCTGGTGTTGTTGTTTTTTCTCCTTCCAGGACAGAGGTGGAAAAGTTCCCTCTTGGCAATTTTCATGATTTTTTTTTTTGCTTTATATTTTCATTTGTTGTATGTCCATCTCATTATGCTGATGATATCGAGTTGCAATGATATTTGTAATTAGAGACTAAGCAAAGTTTGTTTCCATACTCGTGTATGAATATCATTTTTTGTTTTGTTTTGAATATCTGTCTTCCACAGGTATCGCCTTACCTGAACCATCAATTTACTGTGCAGGGCTCACATTAATATATATACATTGTAGTGCTTTGCCATACTTTATCTAAAATTCTTGATTATGGTGCTTTGAATGTTGTACAGTCCCTGAAGAGTGAATCATTTGCCTCACAAATTGGCATGAAACCTTTTGGATGGATGTCAGCATATAAATTCTGTCCCTTTTTGGAGATTTTGGCACACCTTCACTATACAGTGTATCTGAGCTGTCATTCTTATTCTAAAATCAAAATGCAAATAAATGATGGTATTAAAGAGATGTCAAAAAGTACCTTCCAAGAAGAGAATGGAAGGCATGCAAAATGTTTAACATCCAAACTTGAATTGTTTTCAAACCTCCCTCGGTCATATGTGATGTTTGGGACGGTATATTCCCGCTTTGAATGTTAATAGCATTTGAAGGCTCGTATTTGGTAAACACCATATTTGCTCAGATAGCTTGAGCAAGTCTGGACCTACCTGCAAATGTATACCTTGTTTGGTTTTGTTTTGTTTTTTTTTCTGTTTCATTTATGTTCAGTAGGTATATTAACCAGATGTGTCTTGTGTTTGCATGGCAGTGTAGACATAATCGAGTATTGTGATGTTGTGACGACATCATGTTTATATTGTTATTTCTCATTGTTTGAGGAATGCCTGTGTTTGCATTGTTGTAGTGTGACTTGTTGGTTATTTCATCGAAGTGCCTGTTATTATTTGATTGTGTACACGTAGATGTCGCATTGTTCAGAATGTTTGGAAAATGTTGACATTTCAAGTGGATATAGCGATTTTCATTTTCGTCAGAGTCAAGTGGCTTTTCAAAGTGAGAGTAATGCACATATTGTTTGTTTTTATCTTTGTACAATAATGACGTACATGTATGTTGTTGAAAAGTGTATCATGTATCATGCACGTTTTTCATAGGAAGAATAAGCCCATATTTCAAAACGTCACTTGGTAATATTTGTACCTTCTAACCGCTTGACTAGAGAGCAAATTTTCTTCTTCTTTTTTTTTTTGCAGAATATACCATAAAGATAGTTCCTTAAATCAGAGAAGTGATTTCAGCACTTTTTCCTTTAAAAAAAAATGAAAATACAAAGGTACAAAAAATGTGCCTATTGTATGATATTTTTGTTATGTGTACAACTGTGCTAATAAATATCGCTGAAATTTTGAGTAACTTCAGTGGTTGCAAGCCCTCTGGAGTTACAGGTATCACCTACAGTGTAGGAATGAGCAAACTTGTCCAAAGCTGTTATTATTAAAATGAAAGGAATACTCCTATTATGGCAAGGGAGGGAGCAACTTCCCATTCCTCGCTGACCAGTGATGATCCTGCTCTCAATCGTCTGCATGCAAACGAGGTTTCCCTTTATTGTTGTTTTTAGTTCTTATTTACGTTGCTGTGACCCCGTCTGGACCCGTAAGGTCTAAAGCTGTGTCAAAGGTCAAGTGTCACCACAGGTTTAGGGCTTCGGGTACCAGACTGGGATTCACGCCTTCCCACACTGCATTGCATGCCCACGTCTGCAACTCCGTCTTGGATTTTTGTTTTTTGTTTTGTTTTTGTTATGTTTTTTGGTTATGCTTCAGATCCTCCTGTTATTATTGCATTTTGTTTCTGATACATCTTAACCACAGTCTTTTGTTGTTTTCGTTTTATAAATGATACATTTGATTTTTTTTTTCATTTTTTTGTTTTGCCTATGATTTGCACAGTTTGTTTCAGTGCACGATATTTTGTGTCAGTGAAGGATGAATACTTTTGACTGCCTCTCTGCTTGTGTAAATTTGTGTTTTTGATAGCTTGTCGCACATGTTCATTGAATATTTTCTATTTACTCTGTATGACGACAGGTGGTAATTTATCATGCCTTTTGAATTGCTCCCAATCATTGTCATTCATTTTTTTTCTCCTTATAATGGAAAAAAAAAATCGAGCTATCAGTATTTTTACTTTGTCTCCTTACCTCAAACAGTGTCATACTTTAGACAAATTGTATAAACATAATTCATTTTGACTGTACACTCCTTACCCCCCCTCCACCCCCAGAAGAAGAAGAAAAAGAAAAAAAAAAACACACCCATATTTAAACTCACCCTTTCTACAGTTCAACTTGGTCAAAATGCATGTTACTTCTCTGTAGAATATCAATGCAGTCATTCACCTTTGAGGGTCCTGATTGTGAAGGAAATTTATGGAGAGAAAAGGAAAAACAAGTTGCAGAAATTTCCTTGCTGCTTTATGACATACTGGTTAAGAGATAAATTTTAAAAAAAAAATCAATGTTCCAGAGAACGATACCGTCCAGGTGTAGATGTATTGACGATCCCAAATCAATTATTTTCGTCTATGCCCTGTCCTGCCCTGTCCCCCACGCCCCCTTTACATTGTGACCCACCAACTCCCACTTGCCCTCAAGGGGGGGGGGGGGGGGGATGAATAGTGGCCAGAGTATAGCTTTAATCCCCACATACCATGGTGTCTGGCCAGGGCCTTTGTTATCCCCTTCTAATCCTGTTTGTCCCCTTTGTGGAGGGCCACTCCAGGCCCTTCTTGTAATCCGTCCAAATGACCGCCCCTTCCCCCATTATCAATGGTCAGTCTCTCCAATCAAACTCTTATGGATCCAAGTTTGTGCCTGGACTTGTCTGGGTCTCCTTTCAGAGGTGATTTTTACGAATGTTTTGCTCCTAACCCATTGAGGATGGGCTGATTCTGCTACAACACGCATTTCCCATAGACACCTGTACGAGTATACTGAGGACTCGTCCTCAACGGGTTAATTATGATGCTATTAATTCCCATTTTTCATCAACAGTATGTCTGTGCGGTAGTATCCTCTCCTGTTTATACTAATGTCCCAGTTTCAAATCTTTTTTTTTTTTTTTAAGTCATCAGTTACTTGGCTAGTTTGCCAGAAATAATCTGTGTAAATGTGCGAGGGAAATTTTCCCATAAGTAAGATCATTTCCTCTCAGTTATACTGTAGGGATACTTTCATTCAGGGCTGTACATGTTCATTTATGTTACATGTTCCCAGTATCAGATGAACAGAGAGCACAAACCCACCATGTGTCTTCGCCACTTCATTGCAGGAGTGGTCAAAACCCGGGATTATGATAACTAGCAATCGTTATTTGATTTTCGAATCATTATTTCGGCCAAATCCTTGTGTAAAGCTTATTACCTGCTCTCTGTCACTATGGCAAGTGTATTTGTACCACTACTTCTACTGCTGCTGCGACTTTTTCTTCTTCTATTACCATCACCATTGTGGCCAAGTCATGGTTGTGAAATATATTATGGTAATATTTATATTTTTACTCTGTTTTCATGTGTCTGCTATGTCTTTATGCGAGTCAAGAATTCCTGTTTCATGAGAGACCAGGGAGTTATGTCCTCTAGATGTTTCACGCCAAGTTATTATATAACTTCACTGCTGTGTATATAATGTGCCTGTATCAGCTTCAGTATGATGTGGTCCGGACCTTTAAGTTTTGTTTGCACGTAGGCATACAGTGATTAAGCACCTCATCGTGTGTGCACTTCATATCTCGTCATTATCAAGCCAGACAGATGGATGCATATATGCTACTGTGTAGTACCAGTATTAGTAATGTAATGGCATACAAGTAGGTGGGGCTTTTAATAAAACATAGACTGATAGTGGGATCTGAATGACATATTTTTTTTTTACATATTTATATAGATTTCGTATTCTTACCTTTTAAATTACACTACAACAGTACATTAGGCCAATTTGACACATAGTGTATTCAAATTCATGAAAATTTTTCCTCTTCAGCATGCAAATACATGTAAATGCTGGAAAAACACTTTTGCATGCAGTAGTTGCTGTATTTGGCAAGCCGTGGGCAAACCCAGGACAAGCTTTCAAGTTGTTTGGGACAATATCTTTGTCATAAAGAAATGCATTAAATTTTAGTATGTAAGTACACTGGTCTATTCAAGTGCTTTGTTTAATACAACAATTTTAACAAAGAGCATTTCATGTGGTTTAGTATATGACCGAATATATGTAAGTATTGTGGACTGTTCAGTGCTGTACAACAAAAGCATTTCAGATGGTTGAGTATAATAGTGCTCTCCATATTATATTTTCAATTGATCATTTGATGTATGTCGTTTGTAGGGGCAATGGCATGAGGTTGAATTTGACGGGTAACAGTCAGCCAGGCATGCGCTGGCACTTGTCGCAGAGACACACGCGGACAATTGCGGATGTGCTGCCACGTTGTTGACGCAAGCGTCCGAAGCGAGCCCACAGCACATTGACATCGCAGAATGGCAAGGGCGTGTGATGTAGGGTGAGGTCATGGAAGACAGTTGGGAGAGGCGAGGTGTGAAAGGAAAAAGGTGGGGAAAAACAACAAAAACAGATAGAGAAGTTGGAAGACGAGGTGTCGAAATTGGGAATGTGATAATGGCGAGAGTGGGGGTGAGAGGTAATGATCTATGGGAGGTTTTGAGTGGCTCGGCACAGTGCTGCGACCTATTCTTCCCCGTATTGATTCGCTAAATAGAGCGCCCTTTGTTACGCTTTGTCTGTGGGTGTCTAGCCGCGAAAGAGCGCAGTCTGGAAATTATGTGTGGAGTGGGGGATGGGTGGGTGGTGGTGTTATGGGGGGGGAGGGGGGGTGGGGGATTGAAAGGAGGAGCATAAGACAGACATTGGGTCTCTCTCACTCACGCCCCACCCCCCTCCCCCCAAACCTCTATCCCCGAGACAAAGCAGTAGTCAGAGTATGTTAGTCGTGCCACGCGTTTTGGCTGAGCGAGGGGGCTGCTTCTGTTGTATATCCAGCCCATTGACCTTGCATGGGAGCTGCCATGTGCGTGTGAGAGACGGGACGAATGCAGGCCTGTCTTATCGGCCGATCGCCGGGATTATCCTTGGTTGGACTGAGTAGCATCTCCGTGTTTTACATTCTTCTACCTTTTGTGTTCGCCATGGGAATATTATCATGAAATGCATTCATGCATGGTTACCGGGAGTTCTTCAAAGTTGCTTATATGTGTGTGTGTGTATGTGTATGGAGACAATCTTTGATTTTCATGAAAATTTGTACTATTTTGTGTGTGGAAAGTCTTTTCCCTGTCCATGTCCCCCCCCCCCCCCCCTTCTCCAAAAATAGTTCCTAGTTTATTGCTCTTCAGATGGCAGTCCCATGACTCTTGTCAAAAAAAAAAAATGATGAAATTGCAGCCGAGAAATCAGAGTAGTATATTCTTGCAACGTAAGGGAGAGGGCGGTACAAGTATGAATAACGCTTACCTCTGGTTGGTTCGTTTTCATACTCGGTGTATTGTCAGTTTACTGCTTACACTGTGTGTGTGCAAATCTGATGGTTGTGGTGATGTTTTCTTCTCAAGACACATCCTCAGATGAGAAGTTGTGACAATAATTGTCAGCTTCATTTTGAAATTCTTGCTATCGGGAAATACAGAGGGAAAAAAAATGCATAATGGTATATTGTGTGACCAGCCAAGATGCAAATTGGACTAGAAAAGGAAGTTGTGCAGTAATGTATGAAATGGATTCCTCAAGTGTCATGCTAGAAGGCCTGAGCATATCATAGAAAAATAATAACATTGCAGCTGTCCTTTTTTTTTTTTTTAAATCCTTGTGTTGGTTCTGCATCTATAGCATGAAACAAACTTCTGACTTACAGTTCATTGCAAGCAATATTTCTATTTCTATATCTCCCTACCTCTTGTGGCCGCAATTATCAGCTCTTGAAACTAGTCCCAGAATGCTACCTGAGTAGTACAGGCCAGTTGAAACATATTTCTTATGTGTGAATGTAAATATTGCATTATAAGGGACTGGTTCCAGTTCCAGCTCTCCAGTTTACCTCAGTCATTCCCTTAGTAACCAGTTTGTACACAATGTCAATAGTATTTTAAGATGATAGGCCTTGCAAGGTTAACCCCGTTGAGGACAAGTCCCGAGTATATTCAGGCAAGCATCCGTGGGAAATGCGTGCTGTAGCAAAATCAAACCACCCTTGACGGTGAACAAGTCCATCATTTCACAGATAATACTTTTCTTTTGGAGGAGTGTGTAAATATATCATGATTTGTGTTCAATCTTTGAATTTGCCATTATGTATTGAATTTACTGTGAGAAGAATCTGAAAGCTTCCAATAGGTCATTGTCCATCATTTCATTCTTTTTTATTCATTTTGGTTTTGGTTTTTGATGCTAGCGTAATGACCTGAAACTAGAAAAAGAAACAAAAAGGCAACCCGAACTTCCAGGAAAACAAGAGGAGACGTTATTTCAGTATTTAGCTAACTCCTGTGTAATGGCCAAATGTGTCCATATTTTTTTTTTCTGAAGGGAAATGTATATATGAAAAAATTAGGTGTTAGATATTATAATAATGTAAGAATATGGAGCGTCCGTCTGGTCTGAAGTGTTGTGATGTATCTAGATACATCTTTCGCTTTCGACTGTGGCCCTGGCATCTACTTCAGTCAAGTCCAGGCTTTGTGGGCTGTATGTGCGCTGAAAACCGCAACAGAAAGTACACTGAGAAGAAAAAAGTAGGTCAAGTATTGTTTTCCCCAGCAAAGGTCAAAATAATGCAAGCACGGCACTCACTAGCAAGAGCTGGAGTGAACGAAACGCATGCACACAAAGCATTTTTGTATATGTCTGTGTCTCAGCATCTTCATCGGAGTAACGCAGACTTTGCATTCGTGGTACTCTCTCATGTGAAATGCGGAAGTGAGCGATTGCCAAACTGTTCGATTCAAACGTGTCATTTCTTCTTCTCTCTTCTGTTGGAACCACCAATGAAGAATTTGATTTCTACGCCTCCTATATACTCCTCCCCCCCCCCTCCCTTCAAGAAATTATGCTGTGCAAATGCATGTTGACTTGATTGATTTATAACACCCCGATAATCACTTTATTGTAGAGGGAGACAAAGTGAAGAAACTCGCACCTAAACCTTCACCCCTCTGAATGATATCTCTCTTTCAATCACTTTATGTGTCACAAGAAAAATTATCTAAATATTATAAATGGGTTCCTTTACCCATGGCGTCACAGTTAATTCAATACACAATTGTGTCAATGCAGGACACATCAGTTCCCATTTAAGCGTTAAGTCGATATCACCACATTTATCAGATTCACATTAGTAGTTTGTTACACATTCGTTTTCCATGATGTAACTGTCATCTTTTATTCCTTCAGTGGTTATTTTGCTATCACTTACATGTATTGTGGGCTGTAGAAAGCATCTAGATTTACTTTTATCATCAAAATCATTAAATGTTTTAATTAATAACATTTATTCCAGAATGACATTGAGTGGACAAAGTGTTTTGATAAATGCCAGGCAAAGACAATTCCTCTGCCACCATTCATTATTTCTTTCTTTTTTTCACCACCCTTTCAGGGTGCTACATAACTTTATTTTACCACTTGCCTGGTTGGGCAAGCAGATTTTCAAATTTGCTGCAAAACACTTGCCCGAACGTTAATTTTACTTGCCCGAAAAAAGTCCAAAATATTAGGAAATGATATAGAAAATTATGTGTTTAGTCAAGGGCATAATAAAATACAATCGTTGGAATAAAGAGCACACACTGATTTGCACGCTTAAAACACAATTTAGTAACAAAAACTTTGTCCGATCAAGTGTTGTATTGGGGCTTTGTCACGTAAGTGTTGGAAAGTTGCTGAAATGAAAGTGTATTGCATTACTAAACAGCCATTATCTTTTGGCTCCTGTATGATTGACTTTGTGGGTTTGTTGGGCAAAATAAGTGAAAAAAAAAGCAACTTCAAAACTTTAATTGTTCAAAAACACTTGCCCGAATTTGATTTTCACTTGCCCCGGGCAATCGGGCAAGTGCTTATGTAGCACCCTGCCTTTGCCTCTTGAAGTGTGCTTCCGACGACGTCACAAGTTTGCCAGAAGACACTCTTAAGTGTTCGGGAGATGATATCTAATATCTTGAGATTTGTGCATTTTCAGTGGAATTCAGACTTGTAATGCAGAGAGACGTGAAATTCATTAAAACTAATCCAAGGTTCTGCTGGATCCTGGCAGATCTTCTGGTACGAAATTCATTCAGATTATCCTGCATCTAAAACAAGATGCTAATCAACAAGTGGGTTCTTTCCATATTTTTCCTGTTTTTCAATCCTTCTCCAAAGCCTATGTAGGAGTTGCAGTTCATCTCCAGTATATTTTTCAAATGTGTCGTTGAGATTATTCTGGGAACCCCTCATCTGACAGTACCACCAGGTCATTACCATCAGTGGTGCACACCGTTTTAAAGTCTGTGACGTATATTCATAGTCACATAGTGCTCACTTTAATGATGGGTTTCAAATATTCCACAGTAATGAACGCCCCCAGCCGTAGTGGCACGTGGGTGTACATGATGACTTGAATGCTTTTGGATCTATGTATATCTCATGACTTCCTGTTTATCTCTTCCTGTTCTCATTCTCATTCTGTGGAGTATATGAGAATATAAATATGCAAGTATATGGGAGTATATGGAAATATATTGGAATATATTGGAATATATGGGAATATATGGAAATATATGGGAATATATATGGGAGTATATGGAAATATATGGGAACATATGGGAATACAATATTATAATCGTGTCCAATGAAGACTTGAATGCTCTTGGATCGATGTATCTCATGACTTCCTGTTTATCTCTTCATGTTCCCATTCTCATTCTGTGGAGTATATGAGAATATAAATATGCAAGTATATGGGAGTATATGGAAATATATTGGAATATATTGGAATATATGGGAATATATGGAAATATATGGGAATATATGGGAATATATATGGGAGTATATGGAAATATATGGGAACATATGGGAATACAATATTATAATCGTGTCCAATGAAGACTTGAATGCTCTTGGATCGATGTATCTCATGACTTCCTGTTTATCTCTTCATGTTCCCATTCTCATTCTGTGGAGTATATGAGAATATAGATATGCAAGTATATGGGAGTATATGGAAATATTTGGGAATATATGGAAATATATGGGAATATATGGGAGTATCCTATGGAAATATATAGGAACATATGGGAATACAATATTATAATTGTGTCCAATGAAGACTTGAATGCTTTTGGATCTATGTATCTCAATACGTCCTGTTTGTTTCTTCCTGTTCCCATTCTCATTCTGTGGAGTATATTGGGGTATATGGAAATAAATGGGAATATATGGGAGTATGATATTATTATATGGGAGTATATGGGAATATATGGAATTATATTATATATGGAATTATATTCGAGTATATGGAATTATATTCGAGTATATGGGAATACATTACTTTATAGGTGTTTATGGCATATCTAGGAGTATTTTGGGAACATCTCGGAAAATATGAAAGTATTATGGAAATGTACAAAATGTATAGGAGAATAAGGGAGTATGTGAATACATGGGAGTATGAATATTTGGGGTCTATTTATGGGAGTATACATGGGAATATATACAAAAGTATGTGGGATTGTATGGGAATATATGGAAGTGTATTATAGGAGTATGTGGGAGTTTATGGGAATATGTGGGAGTATTTGGAAATATATAGGAGTGAATGCGAGTATATAGTAGCGGTTGTGTTCCTTTTTTGCTTTTGTTGATATTGCTTAGATAGAAGGGGGAAGCATATTTAGTGATGAGTGATTAGAATGTTACTGCCACTTGTTTAATAGTGCTCCCTACTCCAATTTAATGCTTTATTCCTGCCCTCCCACTGCCAGGCCTAACATGCCTAAGTCTGCTCCGAGTGGGTGTCATTACTAAAATAGAATCCTCCCCTCTGGTGGCATAGTATCTTCAGTTCTCCTCCTCCATCTCTCCTTCACTGTGATTGTCTCTTTATATAAAAATAACTGTTTCTCTTAAGAAGTTGTGATTTTTTTTTTTTTTTTTTTTTTAAGGAGTGGGCTCTCCCACACAAATCTTTGCGATCTGCCCACATATTTGCTCAAGCAAAATTTGTCCCGTCATTTGTTTGTGTAAAATGTTTCCTTCTAGAGATACTATGTCAAACCGTGCAGCTGCTGTCGAACTCTGTTGTATCTCCCCTCATCCTCTTTTCCAAAGTGGAAGTTATCTTCACGATGCAGTCATCGTAGACTTATTGTGACATCACACATTTTTCACAAAGATTTGTTGTTGTTGTTGTTGTTTCATTCTCACACAGAGTGATCTATCACACACCCAGACACATTATCATAATGTCACCTCGGGGCCTTGTCGACATTTCCAGGTGTTTGAGTTCAACTTGCCGTATAATGTATGGATACAAGAAAATTGAGAGCTGTCACTCGCCGCCGTAGCAGAAAACAGTGCCTTAGTATTGGAGGTTTCATCCATGTACATTGAGTGAATATTACTTTTTCTGGAGTAATAGTGGCAGTGGACATAGTCGGCGTGTGCAAAGCTGTGCTCATGACTGTATGTCACAGTGAGTATGTCCAGTTATGCATTTGTGCTGGAGGAAGATTAATTTCTTTGTTGCATTTCCCCGTGAATAATTCGAAATACGTCTTAGGGACACTTCCCCTTCAAACAAAGGCTTATACTCTGTTATCATACTGTGCCCCTTCCCTCTACATGATTGGCTATAGTGTGTGCAGATGTGGTATTGTAGATGGCAGCAGTAACAATGGCACTGTGTTGTAGCTATTCTGCCTGTCTGTCTGTGTACTAATCACTCATATTGCCCACAAGCAGTGGAGATGGGGCGCAGTGTATGTGACATTGTCATGACAGCCCAAATTCTGTTTTAACCATGTGACCTTTAGGAAAAATTGTAATCCAAAGTCAATATGTTTCTCAGATTTTGAGGGATATAAATGTACAAGGGATTGTCACACACACACACACATACAGCACACATTGATTTTGTGACACCATGGTGTGCTGTACACATTTTTAAATGATTGAGTCTGATTTTCAGTAATATGAATTGTTATAAGGGCAGAGCTCATGGGCAGAGCTTGACACTACACTCTGGTTATCTCTGGGGGCGCGTTCGGGCCACTGAAATCTTTGAATTTGAAATTTTGGTGGCCTGAAGTAGAAATGTATCGGCCCGAAATAAAAAGAAACTTAAAAATCCCTTTTGAATCTTAGTTGGCCGATCGGGCCACCAACAGATACCTTTCTTGGAAATTTGGTGGCCCAACATCCAACAATTTCAGTGGCCCCGGGCCAGCACTACTGTCAGGCCCTGTATACCGTATCCTGAGGAGCAGGGACCTAGGCTCCACTCGAAAAGAAAGAAAGTCGTAGTTTTCATCATTAAGAGTCCGGCTGATCCATCTTCTTTTCAGGAATTAAAGATCAGAAAATGACAGGAGACGGTTGGATGGGGGGGAAAACGCCCACTGTTTGTAAATTTCATACTTGCAGTCGGCTCGTACTACCACAAAGGACGCACTTCCTCCTTTAAAGATGATTCAGTAATTGCCCTGATGTTTGCTTAGGAATATCATCTGAGTACATTCCTCCCCCTCCAATGCCGTGATTTCATTAGCCGCAAACACCTTTCACACTCCCAAAGACGGGGATGAGGTAAGCCGGCAATTTTTATTTATTTATTCATTTTTTTTGTGCACGGAATCAGCGACTTCCGGCCGACTGCCGTCGGAAAGAGTGCAAGCTTCATTCTTTCGGTCTTCCTTTGCTTCCCCCCCCCCCCCCCCCCCCCCCCCCGTTCTTTCTCTCTTTTTATTCTTTTCCTTTCTTGGGCTTAATGTTTCTTGTCTTTCTTTGGCTTAATCTTTCTTTTCTTTTCTCTCTCCTCTCTTTCTGTCTCTCTCTCTCTCTATCTCTCAAATATATCTTTCTTTCTTTCTTTTTTCTCTCTTTCTTGTTGTCCTCCAGAAACCTGCCTTCCTCGATGAAGAAAGATTGGTGATCTCATTGCTTTGATGTGACCACACAAGGTTCACATTCATGGTGTGATCATGTTCCATACTGTTGGGTCTTCAAAGTGTTTTATAAACTCCATCCCCCCTGTTCTATTTCCTCTTATGATTGGTGCACATTGCACAAAAACCAATAGGAGTGATCTTCATCTATTTTTGAACATTTGTTGTTATGGTTGTGTGCATCGTTTGGTTGCCGTGATTAATGTTGATCTTTTCGTTACTATGGTTAATGGTTGCCTCATTTGCCTCTTTTGCCTCTTTTGCTGTTGCCATGACACCGCTCATGAAGGCTGCCGGGATGCATACACATTGGCCATGGTGTGGCTCAAGAGGGCGCTTTGCTACTCCCTTGGGTTGGGTTGTCACTTTCACGTCAGAGCGCTCTTATCATTTAAAAGGAGTTTAATCGATCTGGGATTAGCTCCAGCAGGGGGATGCAAAAAAAAACAACTGGCAAGTAGACCCAAAACATCTGGATGGCCCCTCACACAGGGACCAAGAAACTTTGGGTACAAGGTCAAAGATGTACAGAGGGAATGCTTCAAAAGAAGGATATACATGCACTTCGTGGTTGGTGACCAAATGATTACAGCTTTGGCGCTATAAGAAGAAGGATTTGGCATTAGTTGCATTCACACTTCAGATGGCAAATTTTGGGGAAGTGGTTTTCTTCTCACACTAGCATCCAGACACTCTGAAACTCCCCCCCCCCCCCCCCCCGCCCCCAATCGGAAATTCACATTTTGTGTTTAAAGTTTGGGGGAGGGGGTGTTTACTTTACCGTTGGGTCACAAGCAAAGCACAATGGACCAGCAAGATGTGTCTTCCAGAAACGAATCTTCCAACATTTCCGCTAAAATTGTTTGAAAAAATATTTGTTCTTCAAAGTAGGAAACTGTCATGGGAATTGAAAGATTCTCACTGTGAATTTCTGTGTAAATTCATAGTGGCCTTGCTCACGATCATCAGTGAAGGTGAATCTTCCGGGAAGGAATTTTCTGAAAGATGGGTTCGGTGTGAACCAGCCCAGTATATATTCGTGTATACCACTTCAGCCTCCTTTGTATCATTGAATGTGTCATTTGAGAATTTACTACTATGAAAGAGAATGGAAACTCAAAACTAGATTCTAATATTGCAGCAGGCATTAAGGAACTTGAAAGTGAAATATTATTTATGGGTTGTCCCCCCCTGTACAATGTCCAGCGAATCATGCAAAGGAAAACTATCACCGCTTGTAGCGCTATGTGTAACCCTTTACGTGCTCAGGTACTGATATGCTTGAGTTGGCAAGCTTTTTCGTCAGCATTTAGTTGCTCATCTGGACTTGACCCTGTTGTTAAAGGAGACCTCTACGGTTGAACAATCATAAATTGGTTTAACACTGGGTACAGAGCTTCAGAATATCTAAAGGTGCTATAGTGATTGTGATGAGAGATAAGAATGTTTTCAAAAATTTGTAACAAATCACAGTGAACAAGGACGATGACATGGCGGCTTCACATTTTACAGTGCATGAGTGGGTGCTCAAGGAAGCGGAACAAGAGAAGAAAACATGCATAAATTCTATGCAGGTGAACTTGAAGCAAGCGGTATTGTCATGGAATGACACTGCTACATTTCTGATATATTTGAACCTCCTGTGTCCTCATCCTTGTTTAGTGTAATTTGTTTTTTGTTTTTCATAGTATTGGTCTCTCTGCTCAAGGACCACAATAGATTACACAATGTATCACATGGAGCCGTCAATTTATGTACTACATGATGTGAAATTATGAAAATCTTCTCTAGACCTCTCCCTTAAAGTTAACACCCTCACTCAGGTTAGTATTATGCCTCAGTCCAACACAAAGGCCATGGGTATCAAACACAGCAGGGCTATATAGGGAAATATTAAGTAATCTCTAATTCATTCATGCAGACATCTATAATGTATGCCAGTGTGCAAAGAAAGTATTTTAAGAGAGCACGCTAATCAGTAAATGGAGAGCAGTGAGGGGTAACGACCTCAAAAAGAAGTACCTGTCTGGTCAGGCTGGTTTTGATGCAATCGATACTGACGATAGTACTGCAGCGCAATCAATTTTTGAAGAAAATTTAAAAAATTCTCGATATAATGACCGCCGAAAGAAAAAAGTTATAAAAGTAGACACCGAGGATCCATGGATTCTTCGAAAAATAGATTTTTATCACGCACTGTTTCCATTATAGAGGCCATTTGTTAATGATTTAGATTCTCTTGATAGACAAAGCCTACCCATGAAAAGTCTCATGCAACAATAAAGTTGTCATGTAATCTACATTGGCTGGACTAAAGTAATATTTCCTGGTACTGTAAAAACATAACTTGGCAAAAACAAAAAAAAATAAGTCTCCTAAATTTGAGATCCATTAGCCGTGTCTGAAATGTATGTAAATCGCTACCCCACGTGACTCCTCGTACTTTTCCCCCGATTGCAAACCG
Organism: Diadema antillarum; assembly: GCF_040938485.1. Taxonomy (NCBI): domain Eukaryota; kingdom Metazoa; phylum Echinodermata; class Echinoidea; order Diadematoida; family Diadematidae; genus Diadema; species Diadema antillarum. Next base: position 1,495,481 of record NW_027270955.1, read on the forward strand.
AACTGCGTAGCTGCACGACATCTCGCACCGCAGGGTTGGGGGGAAGGTGTATCGTTGCAAGCAAATATTTATACAGCAGTGGCTCGATGAATACGGAACTTGTTTGCCAATTATGGCACGGAAGATGTTGTTTTGTTGGTTTTGTGGATTGTGCAAGATACAGGTACACTGAACAAGCCTGAACGTCACAATATTTCAACCTCCCCCCCCCCCCCCCCAAAAAAAAAAAAAAATGAATAGGAAATAGAATTGTGATTATGATGTATTCTGGCATGAAGAACTGGGTTGCAGTATAAAAGGCATACTTGGTCATTATCACTTTAGATAAGAATATTATATCAAAAACAACCGACCGTTCCACCCACCACCCCCCCCCCCAAAAAAAAGATGAAGGAATAATTTGTTGGTTTTTTTTCTGTAGTTCCCCTTGTGTTTATCACTATAGCAACCAAACAATATATCTATAGGCTTTAGTTGCTTGTACCACAAGTATGTACCGTGTATAAAAATATATTACTGGCAGCAGTCAGTATTGAATACCAGCGCAATTACAGTATGTCCCCCCCCCCCCCCCCCAATAGTCTTTTAGAACTAGTATGGTCTCTGGTTTTACCTGCAAAGGGTATAGACCTAACACCAGGACAACTTTGTTCATTACCCGGTTCGATATGGAGAAACAATTTGTGTCCCGAAAGCGGTTGTCATTCTCATATGCGCAGCCGCATGCATCCATATGAAATTGTCATTAGGAGGACATATGATATATATGGAGGGCATAGAAAGGGGGTCCCTTTCTATCGCGCTTTATTTTATGTTGCTTTTGTGTTGTGGTTTTATGTGCTGGCACATGACTTATTTCACCCCAGACTCACAAATATTTCAATCGCCATGCAGTGTCCTAGTTATTGCATGACCTTTCTGATTTTTAGTACAAAACCTCCAGTTGCGGGCTTTGTAATTTTGTTGTTTATTCATGACTGCTCCGAGTTCCCCCTCCGTGTCGGTATCTATTCAAACGGAAGAGAACCGGAAAAGGAACAATGCACAATCAGCCAATCGGAGCAAATTTTTGAAAGTTTGTCTCATTAAAAGGTACATATTCTCACCAGAATCGTATTGCTAGATCTGAAATCAGCCATTGCCATATTGAAGAATACACATACCCAATGTTAAGGCAAGAGTTTCTTGCTACTGTTAACTATAACCCAGTCTATTTCAATATCAATCCCAGAAATTTTAATTACTACCGTGCTCAGTACAGAGATTAACACAAGCTCAGAAACATTTTATTTGTAGCATGTTGTAAACTAAACATTATATTTGTGTTGATTGTATTGAAAATGAGGAATGATGTAGTTATATAGCCATGCTGCTATCAAGTACCAGTAAACTGCATTCCAGCATTGCACAGTATAGGCCTACTGTATGTATGCATTTTTGGAGAAAGGGCGGATGTGAATAGGCTTGTTGGAGTCATGAAAAAAAATGGTTTCCCTTGCTGTCTGTTCGAGCAAGGGAGACAAAGAATAGGGGGAAGGAAGGATTCTAGAACCTTTGTGCACCGGTCGAACGCGGGAGCAGCTTGCACTAAAAAACAGCACCCTTTCACAAGCCTGATTCACCCGCCCCGCTGTCCATGGTTGCCGCAGAAAAGAGAAAGAGATAAACAAGGTCTGAGCAGTGAGACTAGGTGTCATGCCGCAACCCTGCCCCAGACAATAGACATAATAAGAATTCACCAGACAGTGTGAGCTGGTAATGCACACAGTGCACCTGGCGCATAGTCTACATACTTTGGACCTTAGATTGCCAGGCACCCACTTGGGGTAGGGCGCGTTTGGGTTCTTTTGAATGCAGTGTAGTGTGCACACGTAGAGTATTGTGTACATAGAGTGTGTGTGTATGTGTGTGTGAGGTGTACGCTGAGGGAAGGGTGGGGGGGGATGGCATAACAACTGTTATCTTCCCAATCAATAATACCCATCCAATTATGCTAGTCTTGAATCTGTGCTCATATTAGGCCATATATTCCCTGACATGCTTGAGTTATCATTTAGTCAAATGTCAACCCTCCCCTCCCCCCCAAACACAGTCCTGCCAAGAAAACTATGGTTGACCAGTAGATGACCCTCGGACTGCAAGCATTTTTAATGCCTGAAGACATATATTGACATGAGATATAATGAGCGGGGCGCTTACACCTGTGGCGAATGATCAGATTACAATGCTGTAGGCAAATGTCTTATGGTGGGAGTACACCTGACTTTTACAATTTGACCGGTTTGGCAGATACCACAAGTGTGATTTCACGTTGGGCTTACAATGTATGTGACTGGCCAGCGCAAAACAAAAAGCACAAGTTGCGGACGAATCTTAACAGGAGGGAGAACCCGGAAGAGATGACATCATGAATATTTTCGGCAGGAAATCATGTATTCCGCCGTCGGTTTGATCAGCCTTTTCGCTCGATGTGTCTGCCATCTGGGGGGAGAACAATATGGACAGTTAGTAGGGTTTGTTTGTGTGTTTTTTTTTCACAACCTGCTTTGTGTGCCTGGATTCAGACCTCTGCTTTGTGTGTATAATATGCACATGTGTACATATGTGTGAATATGTGTTTGTATGTATGTGTGTGTGAATATGTGTTTGTGTGTATGTGTGTGAATGTTTTTTTTTTTCTCTGTGCATGTGTCAATGTTTTTTTTTTCTCTTATGTATGTGTGTATAATTATTTTTCTGTGTATGGATGTTCAGTGTATGTGTTTGTGTACTATATGTATGGATGGATGTATGTATGTGCTGAGTCTGTATTGTGTGTGTGGGTGTGTGTGTGTCACATACATTCACACTGTGTGTATGTATGTGTGTGCGAGCATTTGTGTGTGCTTGGCTTATGAGTCTGATGCTTTTGCAAATGATTTCATTTCTGAAAATGAAAATATGATTATGTGTCCGTTATGAAATGTATTACTTGATTTGCAAAACCTGTATCTGTCTGGTAGTGAGCTGTGTATGTTACCACAGATTTTCATCTTGATAGAATTTCTTCAGTTGTTTTGCTGTAATCATGATTAGTATGGATGTTATGATTTTTATCAAGGAATTGAAATTTGAGCTGTATAAGGTATTTTTCTGTTATTACTCACTAAGTCCTCAGAAAACACTCCGTATTGGTTTTATTATTTCCGTTTTCCCATAGTTATTATTGTTGATGCTTCTTTTAAAGTAGAATTAAAAAAAAAAAAATCCATTGCGCCTTTTATAGTTTCGGTTGCATAGTTCTCGTAATTACTAAATTTATAACTGAATCTGAAATTGGCAACATATTTTAGAAGCTTGCACTTCTTGTTTCCCTCCCAAATCAGCACATTTTTTTTTTTCAATTTATGTGTGATCTTATGCACATCTTCTGAATTTGACCAGTTCTATCTGCTCTTTTTCCATTATACAAGGTTGTTCTGAATGGATTTCCGGTGGATATTATTGCTTTGAATAATTACTGTCAATATAAGTTCATGTTATATCTTCTTTCATATTTTACTATCCAGAAGAAGATATGTACATACAACTGTAAATTAAAAAAAGTACCTCTACCCCCCCCCCCCCAACCTAGAATAGGAGGTGAAATGCAGCTATAATAAATACAATGATTAATGTAAAATTCATTTGCAAGATAAATGAATGATTGCGTTCCTACCAGTCCAATCTCATCATATTATTTTTCTTCTATGTTGCTATTTCTCACATGCGCAGCCTGTGGATGCTGCAGTGACGGAGAAGAACGGGAAGTTCATATCTCACCAGGGAGAAGCGAACAGCGCCCTCCATTGACGAACCTGGACTCTTACAGTATAGAACTTGCCAGAGAAAATCAACGGATCGAGCTTGTGAGTGACAGAGAGAGCTGGGGACTGGAGTATCATTATTAAAAATGTATTAGAAAGAGATTCAGCAAATGATTAGCCCGCTGTTCCCGCACAAGTATTTCAAGAAAGAAAAGTAGGGCATCAAGTGAACTCTGGTCCTTTTGGAGGCAATTATAATCCATTTCAAATATGTATTCATCAGTATCTCCAATGTACCTGCATCTCTTTCCTTTTGTCTACGAAAACGCAGCCCACACCCACACTTGCATTTTTATATGGGCATATATGTTCGATGATTTCCTACAAAGGCCTGATTGAGTGACAAGACATCAATTTTTTTAATTTCGGTATCATTAGAATTTTCCAGACGACGAGTTTTCTACTCACAGAGACTGTTGTTTTACCCTGTAAGAACTTTTGAATTTTTAAGCATTCTCAGAAGGTTTAACACCAGACATTATTATGTGAATATTTAAATTGAGTGAAATTTCTCATTCTGACATCAGAACGTCTCATTTTCAGGGTAGTGTGGTGGTGCATCACAAATGTATACATTGATATTTAACATTTTCACAGAAAACCACTACATTCATGACTTCTGATTTGCTGGTGTTTATGGAGAGAGGATAGGGTAAGGGAAGAGGCTTTGTTTGAAAGGCATTTCTTTGCTGTATGATTTTTGTGTTTTTTTTTTTTTGATTGTTATATATAGATCTGTAGGAGACGTGAATCCCCCCCCCCCCCCCTTCTTGAATAACAATACAGTCTTGCTACTCGCCCCACCGACTCTACAGATGGAAAAGAGAGCGTGTGCTTTAATAAACCTGGTTGGTGCTGGTGTGAAATTACCTTTCGACGTGCGCCGGAGAGGGAAGAGACTGTCTTAATTGATTGCCTGAAGACGTTTAATGGCCTAATCAGTGGGCTGTGCAGTCAATTTTGAAGCCAGGTAATGATTATGATCACCTTTTGATAACTCCCAAGGTCGAGGCCAGACCCCCCAATATTAATTCTGGAGGGGCTATTTCTTTCTTGGACGCCCCTCCCTGTATAGGGAAAGCAAACAATATCTAAACTTTGCAGAGAAAGAATGTTCCGCTTCTAGCAAGTTCGTAAACTTTGAAATAATCTTCATTATATCATTGTTGCCGTTGTGAAAATTGCATGTTTGGTTTTATTACAGAGAAGGTTTACAGGCAACAATCGCCCGTGTAGAGGTTACATCTCAATTTTGTTTGAATACACTTTACTCTGCTCTTTCCATTTACTAACATGGATAGGGTGTCGTCCATGGACCATTCTGATTTAGTAAAAACCTGTAACGCTGAGCTGAATACCAGACAACCTTTTTTATCAGTTTCAGTGATTGACTAGTACCAGTAAAATTTCAAAGGAGAGAGAAAATTGTCCTGGCATGAATGTGGAGATCTGATAATGGCAGCTATTCAGTAGTGTCCACAGAGGTCGCTCATTTTGAGTGACTCGCCATCCTCCAGTTTCCAAAAAAAACGTCCTTGATTTCGTTTTGAACAATCTTGTGCGGTTTGTTTACTGATGTATCAATCATACTGGTTGCAGTGCTGTCATCAGGCCGAGTACTGTAAATGTGGAGATTTTCGTGGTGTGGAAATTTTCGCGGTGTGGAAATTTTTGCAGATTTTGTGCAAGCAGAAACTTAAGTGAAAATTTAAAGCACGCAAATATTTTTGCTTGCCACTTGTACCAGTAGTTGATGTCTGGATTCCGCGCAATTAAAAAAGGCATCCGAAACTCATCTTACCTGGCTTGGTGCGAGAAATTACTCGCACAAACGTATCCACTTTTACAGTACTCATCCTCCTTTGATAAGTATGTTCACATAGCTCTGTCTTTTCATCGGCTTCACTTCATATAAGTGTTTAATTCTGCACCATCATCTGTTGTCCAGGTAACTCTCCTCTGCGTGACCTAGCTGGCCCCGGTCTCTAAGTTTGCAAAGTAGGTGGATGCAGTCATTTCTCAGTGGGTTACCGTGACGACCACTATCCTCCATTGACCTGCTCTGGGATGCGGTCCTGTCTTCCACACTACCGGCCCCCTGCAATCAACTCTAGCACCCGCACTCGCTCCCTGACTTTCTGAGATGTCTGAATTTATGGCAACTGTCACCGGTCATCAAGCTCTACCGGACACCAAGGTCTGCCGACCAACAGAGGGAAGTGTTAGGTAAGAAAAGGGGCGGGACCATGATGTAGGGTACCTGCACCACTTGACGTTCCCCTCCTCAGTCATTGGTCCTTTGGCTCCTGTACCGGCAAGAAGGCGTGTAGGTCTTCCTAGGTTAAAGTTTATTTGAATCTTAGCTAATACCAAAAAGGGGGAGAACCGGAAAAGAGGGATTAATTGGAGAAGAAGGATGCGGGTGAAAGGTAGTGATGCAACACCTTGCTGTTGCTCGTCTAACTCTGCCTCCATGTGCCACCATTAAGATTCGCATTGCATGCATGCTTCCCAAATTAGAAGATGCATATAATTTGTCCTTGAGGGTTACAAGGCCCAAGTAGTGATTTATATCTGCAGTAAGTGATGTGCATTAAACTATTAATTTGATCCATATATTAAAATGGAGACCGGAGAACATGCAACAAGTCAGCGGGCTGGTTCTCCGGCCGTTCCTTGGGGGGAGGGCACGTCCACGAAGGCTATTTATAGATTTAGTTAGGTAACTGGCAAGTGTTCTTGAAGTCTTGAATGATAACAGACTTTCGGGATTCCATCATCTGCATCAAAAGTTCATATAACCCTTTGGAGGCCTCTATGGACATTTATGATTATACCTGCTCATATTTGCCTACCTCTCTTGTTACCAAAGAAAAGAAGGGGGGAAAAAAAGACGACAAGAAAAAAACGGGCGAGGGAACAAATCTGTCTGCAAGGGGTGCATATATTCATTGTTGCTGGCGTGAATTGAACATCTCTTTGCCAGTCAAAACAGAGGGGAGGATGCTTCCTTTGAGTGGCACGTCTGCGTGACAGCGACAAAAGCCTCTTTCATTAACCGGCCGCCGCTGCAGCCGCCGCTGCCGCCGCCGCGCACCGGTGAACTTCAGTTTGGGCCAAACAGCGACACCGCCGAATTGATAAGCAGGTGAAATCTGTCTGTTCGTCAATCTAATCTGACAACGAAATGGTAAAGGGGATTAGGGTCATGAGAGTTTGGGGGAGGAGGGAGGGGCTCTGAGGATAGATGCAGTCGTGAGCCAAAAAGAAAAGGCACAGACTATGCTCCAGTTGATATCTAGACGGTATGATAGTGGTGTTTCTTGCGTTGGAACTGATGCCAAGTCCGCAGTGTTCACACCTGTTCAGTGGGCTTGTATCCAACAGTTCAGAGTATTATGTGTTTTTGTTTGTTTGTTTGTTTTCTCCCAAATTGTGTATTTGATAGGGTTAAACTTTTATGTTGGGTCTCAAGGTGAATATAGTCTCTTTCCAGACTTTGGAGGCTTGTGTTGACGTTTGTCTCGATGCAGGCTAGGATAGGCAGCACCGCTGTTTTGGAGCAAGACCAGTATTGTTGGAGAGGGGTACATACACAAAGTGCCCCCGAGCTAATTGTAGGACTTCTGTTCCTTCCCCTTTTCTTTTCTTTCTTTCTTTCTTTTTTTTTTTTTTTTTGAGAGAGGTCATAACAGCAGTTTGCTTTTGACGCTCCTGTCTACTTTTGTGACTATGGATGACTCACCTCTTACTGTTTGAAGGATGACCCCCCCCCCCCCCAAAAAAAAAACAAACAAACAAACAAACAAACAAACTGAAACAAAACAAAACAAAACACAGACAAGGGGGGACCACTGACCCTCTAGTTCACTCTTATTGTGAATAGTGTTGTCTGAGAAAGATCAGATCTGTGCTCGTGCATGTGTAGCGGTACTTATTTCTGCGGTCCTCCAACAGTCAAGTGGTGGTGGTGGTGTTGTTGAATGTAGGTTGTTGTTTTGCAAAAAGGTACAGCACACACAAACATGCTTCTCTGTTTTGCTTGGTTCTGTGTTGCTTTTGATCTCTTCATTTGAATCATCTTGTTAAGGTAGTTTTGTGTTCTGTGTTGTGGGGTTATGTCTACACTCCTTAGATGGCAGATGCACGTTTATTTAATTGATTAATAAAAAATCTGTTTGATTAGTAAATCCTCATGAAGATTGTTAAAAAAAAATTCATAGTGAGTGTTGAATTGTTTGGTTGTATGGCAATAAGTGTGGCAAGCACATTTTTTTAAATTCCATTTAATTCACTTCAGCTTTTATTTCCATCCAACAGAAAGTAGCACAAAAACAAAATGTGAATGCTTTGTACCACAGATACTCACAGTGTTATCTTTGCCTTTGGTAACAGTAATAATTTGATAAGAATGATGATAATGGTAAGCATAATAAAATAGTTATAAATAATTGAGAAATGTCAGCTACAAGGGTTCTTTTATGTTGGAACCCATGGTATGGAGACTCTTGGTGAATTCCGTTTTCTCGCAGTCAAAATAAACATTTTACGACATCAGTAGAACTATCATAAAACTCTGGGCTTAGAATAGTGCGCAGCCGAAGCTTTGCTGTGCGCTCATAAGTCTATGCCACATGTATGATGCAAATGCCTGTTATTAAGGAACACTTTGCTTTTTATAGTTCTCTTGGTGTATATCCAGCCTTATCTGTTTACACAGTCCCCAAAGATTGGACATGAAGGCATATCTGCAAGAACAGTTTCAGTTGATTTGTGATAAAATTATATAGCAAAAGATAATCGTTTTGATACCTCAAGAGCAATGATTTTTAACTTCAGTTTGACTAGTCAAGACAAGGTTTGAGAGGTACAGGGCCTTGGGTTTGTCTATCATGCATTGGTTTGTTAACCCGTTGAGGACGAGTCCCAAGTACACTCTGGCAAGTGTCTATGGGAAATGCGTGTTGTAGCAAAATCAGGCTGTCCTCAAGGATGAAGCCGTTGCCACTATCACAAAATGGGTGAACATACAATTTGTATTTTTTAACTCTCTGTCTTTGAGCAAGTTTGCAAGAGACAGACAGACAGGCAGACAGGCAGAGTTCAAGAGAAACAGCATAGCCTCCTTGAGGACGAGAAATTGTGTACTTGGCAAAGGTCGACGGCGGAGGCGGCGGCGGTGCTGAATGGGCGTCGGGCGTAGCCACCGAGAGGACCGGCCGACCATTCCTGGGCAAGGATCGTCCGTGGCAGGCTGGTTCGGGATGTGGAAGAAAGGAAGGTGATGGCGGCTAACTCCACACATCTGTGGCCTGGACGGAGGCCAAAGTTATGTTTTGTGCATGATGTGTTTCATTTTGGCTGTGCCTGCTCCAAGGAAGGTGGATCGGCTTGCATTGCTCCCGATGCGACCAAACAAGAGCATGAGGCAGGGGCCACAGATGCTTGGATGCTGGATATTCTACATCTTCATTGGGTAGGCCAATTTCCTTACATACTAACACGCCGCTCAGCAAATTATCTGTAAAATTTAATAATTATTAGTAATTTCAATATGTGTAACTGCAGCTTTCGCCATGTAAAATTCTACTTATTGGTTCTTTTCTGTAAAAGATGTACTGTGTGTCTCTATGCAAAACAACCCATTACTGATAATTCTGTTAAGAATGATGAGTACTTTGTACACAGACATGTTAGGAGCTATGCACTAGCATTGAGAACATTTGTTTTGTTTTTTTATTCATTGGCTTAATTGCACAGCCTGATATTGAGAAATTCAGCTTACTTTCTCCAATGGAATTAACTTCATTGCTTGTTGTCCAGTATGCTTTGCATAACTTGCAGCTGTGTTGTCAAATCCATTCGCTGTATACAGAAATAGGCATAGAATATTGATATGTCTGTCAACCAGGCTGTTTTGACATAATCTTTGTACAGGGGAAACTCGGTATAACGAACACTGCTATAACGAGATATTGGTTATAGCGAGGAAATTTTCTCGGTCCCAAATTTCCTTCCACACAAGTCTATGTAAAATGCTACTCTTATAGCGAGATCGGCTATAACGAAATAACTGCTATAACGAGATAAATTTTGTGACTTCCAAACAAAGAAAAACATAGTGAATCAAACCTGCTATAGCGAGGTAAAGCAAAATGCCTTCGGTAAAGCTTTACTTCGCCTGTGCTATCATCTTCCGAGATTGTAAAGCTTGATGCGCCAAAAACTGTCTTGTATACACATAATCATTTTCTTCAGTGCACGCCAGCTAGAACTGCATGTTGTACGTGTGGAGTGTGTGTGTGCACGCACACTGATACATGCAGAAAATGTGGTGGGACGGCCATATGTATACATGACATCATCATGACGTTTAGCAGGTGTGAGACAATCTGATGCTGTGATTGGCCCTCTACTTAGGGAATTCCCCGTCTTCACACACAGGCAGTCATAATGTACATACAGAATGTGTCACATACACACACAGCATTGTGCAGACCATATTCAAGCTTTCCACACAACACACACCCATACGATAACCACATACCAATCCACAGACGATCTTGATACAATCGCAAGCTATATAAATTTACAAATTCAAACATCTACAATTAATAAGAAACACATTCTTGATATTGGATTTTCTTGGCGAAAAACACCTTCTTACCCATAAAGGTGAGTAATTCCCTCACACACAATATCAAGTTATCAGTATTGATTGAAATATGATGGGTAGTCCCACATGTGCAAACTAATGTCTTTATTTTATGCCTTTTTTATGCCTACTGATATAACGAGATATCGGCTATAACGAGGAAAATGACTCGGTCCCGACCATCTCGTTATATCGAGTTTCCACTGTATTGGTTTTACACATTGGAGGCATGACAGAACCATCCATTTATTTGAATACATTAAAAAAACGATGGATTTGATCAAAAATAACCCATAATTTTCTTACTGTTTTCTTTGAGTTTTAGCATGTTCAATCACAAATATCTCAAAGTGACAAGAATAGAGTAAACTTGTGATAAAATCTTCATATATTGGATACTGATCTACACAGTGTCATCTTAGCCGATGTAATGTCGGTCCCGTTCATCTGTGACAGATTTTGGTTCTGTCTACTTTGTCAGCCCGAGGCATGCAGATGAACAATCTTTTAGAGGGCAAAAAGACCAAGGTCGAAGTCGGTCGGCGGCTGTCACCATGGCAACAGACGGGCCTGATTTTGCGCCGTGCTGCAGACAAGCACCCGACCCACATCCGTGCCAGAGCCCCTACTCCAGCACAGAGTTTTTCGCATTTTTCAGGATCGTCGACCCGCTTGGCCAGAAGAATACCAAAACAACTCACGATTTGTGCTGGTATGTTACGTTGCAGACGTCTGCTGTGTTATGCTCTGCCTTTTCTTTCCCCTTTCTCCTTTTGTTTTTTTGTTTGTTGTTTATCGTTTTTACTGACAGTGTCAAATTTCCCCAGCCATCGACTAGTGAAGTATTATCTCCTGTTCAACCCTGATGAGAGGTAAGAACAAAAACCTTGATACGCAGTTTTATGTTCATCTAATTTTTCTTCTCTCTCCTTCCCGTCATGGTCAGACACTTTCTGGCCGCTTTTAGCTACTGTAATAAAAACAGTATGTGAGTACTCTATTCTTAGATGAATAATGACTTTGGCCTTTGGTAATGTTCGCAGGACACTTCAGGCCGGCTTGGTAATCTGGCTGAGCCAGATACTTTCGAAATTTGTTGTGAATGGGGGCAGCACTTGGGAGGGCTGGTCACCGCCTTGAGAACATCTGAGAAGTCATAAATATCAGTCTTTACCTACATACGGAACAACTCGCTGTGTAGTCCTTTGCAATCCTTGGGGCTCATTGGCAGCGGTGTATTTATAGACGCAGATTCCTAATTGGGAATTTGAGAGGATGCTATTAATAGCAGCAGTGGCATGTCAGTTATGATGGTCAGAATTATGGGATGCGTTATGAAACTGATTTCATAGCGAAAGTAAAGAGGAAATGAATGTAAATATAGATATTTTTTTTCTTTCTTTATTGATTTATATTTACTGTGCGTTATGAAACTGATTCCAATGCGAAAGTGAGGGGGAAATGAATGCGGAGAATTTATTTTTTCTTTCTTAATTCATATTTAGTGTGCCATAATTATTTGCGATGCCTCACATGCAAACATCACTTTATGGTGATCGTGGTTTAATAGCAAATGAGGACTGGGAGTGATAGTGTCTGTGCCTTACTATCTAATTCCTCTTCTTTCTTCTTTCTTTTTTTGTAGGTTTGATGGAAAGTCAAATTCTCTTATAATGTCGCTGCGGGAGATCAATGTCTTTCTTGTTCTGTAACAGCACATTCTTTGCTGTTTCCTATTTCTATTAATAGCGAGCTTTAGATCTGAGAGGCGAACGCTAAGACAGCGCTAAATTAGTCCAGAGATGGTGTCCTGCACATTCGCGAGACAGCTGTTTCGCATTGTCCAACCCAAGAGGTTGTGTTGTCCAAGCATTCGCGTCGCAGATCCAGAGCTATTTTTCCCTGGGAATTCTCAAATTTGTGATACCTCTTGTTTGACTGACTTCTCATAATTTGCATATATCAAAGGGGATGCAAAAGAGAGGGAGGGAGAGGGAGAGAGAGAATGCAAACTCTCTCTACACTCTGACAGAAGGTTGTTGCATACTGTATAGCTCAGCTTTGTTTTAGAACTGTAGCATGTAACTGCAGCTTGGAGCGGGGACACATATTTTGCAGCTTACCTCATCCATTTGTTCATGCCGTGTCTGCCTGGTTCTCTCACTTGATTTCCGGCGGCTGTGACGAGTCGACTCAAGCGCGGTCACTCGACGCAGAATTGATTCCAGGACAATGTGCAGTCCAGACGAAAGGGGGGGGGGGGGGGGGGGGGGGCGAATCGCCAAGACGACAACGGGACTGACTGACCACCCAATCCGAAGGACACATCTTCCGGAAAGGGCCTGCCGGGGACAGATGGCTGCATTGTCACGGCGACATCTCAAAGTGAGGAAGTCGTCCGTTTTGTTGACGGATAAAAGCACAATGGGGCAAAGGGTGTCCACTCTCTTACATATGATATCCGAAATAGCACGCTAAAAGAATCTTTGCCACAGCAATTGCTTTTCTAGCTGAGACTCTCTCTTATTTGGAAGTTTCTCTTGTAGTTTTCACTTACCAAAGCAGAATTTTGATAGCAGAATAAAAAGTTAAAGGGAGGGGAGTGATAAGTGAAACCAAACAGCTGGATGCTGTTATGTGACATGTGAAACATTTGTGCCCGGTAGAATGTCGGCAAGTCATTGGGCCCTGCAGTAGTCCCTTCTTAAAATAGCTGTTCACCAACATGGCAGTGGTGTTGCATGCCAAGTGCTTGTCACATGTTTTGTGCAGGATACATTCCATATTTTGCCTTCAGAAAGAAAGTATTTTCCTTTCGACATGGCTGACGTGATAATATTTAGGCCATTATCACCCACAAAGGGAAGTAGGTGGTGTCATGCGAATTCTATATGTTAACCCGTTGAGGACGAGTCCCGAGTATACTCGGGCAGGTGTCTATGGGAATTGCGTGTTGTAGCAATATCAAACCGTCCTCAACGGGTTAAAAAGAAAGAAAGAGAAGTGTTGAGTGGACGTTTGCATGAAACAATCAAGACTGTCAGCCAAGTTGAATTGCAGTCATGTGACCTGCACGACCTCATCCCATGATCTGAGGGGCACAATGGCAGCTGGATTACTACTGAGAAACTTGCCGTCACAACAACATTGTATTTGTTGCGATTAAGCGTAGTGTGTGTTTACTGATCTGCATACAGATGTGACAGCTTTTCATTCTTCAGGTCAGATTTTCATCATCGTGTGAGCTACAAAAGTCTTTGGAGCTTAAATGTTGTCGTCTGTTTTCGAGGAAAGCGTCAAAAGGTACGCTGCGGTTTTGCAACTGCCCCCGAGAGCTAAAACTTCCCATTCGGCACGTATTGATGATCAACTCACGTAACTCGCATAATGAATTTAGAACGTAATGCCAGGTTGTCTTGGTGTGAGGTCACTTATCTTTCCCCCTGATTATGCAATCCATCCTTGCCTTTGTAAAGGGCATGCAAGATTGTTTTGTTTGTTAATTTGTTCTGTTTACCTGTCTTTCCGCATGTCTTCATTTCAGTATGAGTGTTTTCATATTCCAGATCTTCTCTTACTTTCTTTCTTATTGTTTATTGTCCTGACTTGGCACTTATGGAAATGCCTGTTTGACAACAGGACTTTGCATAAATTTATGAAACCTGCCAACTGTGTCCTATGCTGAAGAAATAGTCCTGGTTTTTGTTTCTTTTCAGGAGGGAAAAGGCATTTTATACCAAATGCTCTGTGTTTTCATTTTTGAGACCATCTGCTTATAGCGATGTATGAGAAGTTGATAATGTTGCAAAATTTACCCCCATTCTATCGCAGTTAAAGAGCTGCAGGTTCAGCAGGTTTGTGTAAGTGACATGCGAAAGTGCTTGCTAGTCTGATATGTTCAGACTTTCATCTTGATTGTGTGTACCCGGTTGCCATGGTGAAGCCTTGGTTTAAAGGGACGGTATAGTATTGGTGGAGATGAGAAACGGGCCTTTAACTTCTTGCAAGAAACCACTTATGAAATAGTACAGAGCATAACATTCTAAGAGGAATTCAAATTGTATTTGATGAAAATCGTTTGTGGAATGGCTGAGACAACCAAAAACAAAGTGAAACAAAGAAATCGTAATAAAAGGTGTGTTCCACCTTTTATTAGGATAGCTCTGTTTTGGGTATCTCAGCCATTTCTACAAGAATTATCATCAAAGAAACATTGAATTCCTCTTGGAATTACATGCTCTTTCATATTTCATAAGTGGTTTTTCATTATCTCACCCCAAAATGTTAGAAACCTGAAGTTAGGTCTCAACCAAAACTGTATGATCCCTTTAAATCCATGTTTTATCTTTAATTTTATGTACTTGACAATGTAAAAAAAAAAAAAAAAAAAAAAAAAAATTCAGCAGGAAATTGTCATTGAATATGGCTCTAAATGAGCAGTTTGCACTAAATTTTAAAAGAAAGGATCAGTAGCTGTATCAATCTTATACTGGTAACTGTATCTCAAATGGATTTGAAGTTTTTTTTCAACTCATGCTCTCCAGATGTTGTTAATGTATTTTGATTGAGAACCTCTCCTTGCATCTTTGTACCTCCATAGATAGATGGGGCATGATGTTAATCATAGAATATCAATTACGCCCACATATCTCTCGTACGTAATAATGACCGTTTTCCCTTAAAACTTTACTTTCCTTCTCCTTCTCCCCCTTCCCCCCCCCCCCCCAAAAAAAAAAAGGGAGAGGGAAACAATTCTTTATATTGCTCCACAGTAACTTTATAATTTCCCAACATTATTTGATTTTTTCTTTTTTTGCTGACCTCACCTTGAACCCTGCAGATATTTTAACTTCTTTTGAACAGGGGGTTTCTGAAACACGTGCATCGGATGCCGCCGCCGCGGGGCCAACATAGAGAGAGTCTAGCGGAGCTACCTGTAATAAAAAGACCCAAACAAAAAGAGATGGGAGTCTCGTTGCCATGGTGATGTAATTGATTATGTCCGAGGGAGACCTCCCCCTGCTCCCCAAGTGGGAGTGCGCACCTTCCCGGCCCGCATCCGATTGGTTCTGAAAGAGCATCCTCCCCGGAGGGAGCGCGGGGAGGGCGAGACGTTGCCCTCCTCCCAGGAGTGCAATTCCCCTCCTCTCTGCATCCTTCCCCCCTCCCCAAACTCTGTCCCCTCCAGTGGCCAACCTACCGGTCTTCTCTTGGGATCTGCTCCTCTCCCCTCTTTCCTATTCCACATCCTCCCCCGCCTTAATCCTGTTAATTTTTTTTTTCCCCATGAGCTAATTTGTAGCAACCCCTTTCCCTTACATCTCCCAACCCCCCAAAAAGGGGAAACGAATAATAAGTGTATTTCTATGTCACATCCTATAAACCAGCTGCGCTATTCCCCTTCCCCACCCCACCCCCCACTGCCACCATCTTTCTGTTATGTTTTATTTTGTAGTTATTGTTTTTGTTTTGTTTTTCAGAAAGCCTCTTAAGACATTCCCATGGCTTATCGAGATCATTCACATGTAAGAGGGCTTTGTGTGTTGGACAGGGCTGCCGCTTCGCCTGAACCGTGATGGATGATACGGCTAAACAGCCTCTTATCGCAGACAACAGGTGGCCGCAGGAATCTCTCCTGACATTTAGGACGTCACTGGAGGGCGCTGCACGTCATCCATTCTCCACCGCCAGTCCGCACTTTTTTCTTCGTCGCCGACATTCTGCCATAACCCCTTTGGATGTGTGCCATTTTAGTATCTTGAAATATCAGTAGTCTGGCTTTTGTGAAAGAATTCACATCTGGTAGTTGTCTTGGCGTACATACCCTTGAACTTGTGAATGCTTGTGATAGACATTAAAAACGTGTGAGCAATCTGTCTGTATAAAAGGGAGTGTCCAATAAGATTCAAATATTTTTTTTATATAAGGCACTTCATCACCTACCAAAATTTATATTCTGATTTGATACTTTGATTTGGTATGCTTCATTTACTATATCTGACTGAACTTTTGCTTGTGTTTAACCTAATAAGTTAAGACAAATATTTTATGAGTAATGTGGGTAGTAAACACCGTTGGGGAGTTGAAAATGCATTATGTACACTTGTATATATGTTGTCAAGTAAGAACTGAACTTGGCAATCGTGTTACCCCGGTCAAGCCGAATGGTTGGCCACAGTCGGTGAGTCCACAAGGATGTCCAGTGGGATTCCCTGCCAAGGAGATCTGAATCGGCGGTCACCCCCCTCCTGCTGACAGGTCGTCCGTCCAATGCATGGTCTTCAAGTGAGGTAGTAGGTTATATAGTTAAGAGATACACCACATGGCGATAGCTATACAGCCTGCTAGCTTTCCCTGGGACATGCACAAGTCTTCGCGACGTTTGCGCGGCGGCAGGGCACCGACCCCATCTCCAGTGGATCGTGCAGGAATCTTCACCATCGAGTCAACGGATGGACAATTCTGCTCTTCCTACTTGCTCCCCTAATCGCTCCGTCCCTATCACTTCTTTCATTCTTTCGTCTACCACTTCCGACAATTGACTATCTCTCCGTCGCTCTGATTTGGGGTCGAGTGTTTTTGGATTTGTTTTTTGTTTTACTTTTGTCAACATACTCTCACTTTCGCTTTTGACAGTGAACTTTTCCAAAAGTAGACCCACTTTCACTTTTGCTGTTTATTCTATCCAAAGTCTGATCAAGGAGGGGGGGGGGGGGGGGGGGGGGGAGTCACACGGCTGATTTTAAAGTGAAAGGCTATACACTGTTGGCCTGCTACCCACACTGATGTTGAAATTGCACTTAGAAAACTAGATGTTTAATCATGGTGTGGAAACTGTCTACTATCTTGACTTTAGTACTCGCACTGGATCGTTAATATAAATTACGCTTTTTTGACCATTGTTTGAAATCACACCATTCTAGCGATGCATTTGTATAGTTGACGTGGAACAAATCAGATCAGGGAAATAATTGAAGAAGTTACATATGCATTCTCTCGTTTTGGGGTGTAATAAGATAATTTCTGTCCTCTTTATCACAATCCATATTATCTCCGACATAATTTTACTCCCTCAAGGAAACACTCCTCAAAATATCTTTCTCTACATCAATCCATTTCTGCCCTTTCTGTGACATCACAGTCTGTATTCCAATGCTTTCTGTGACATCACAATCCATTTTCCTGTCCTTTCTGTGACATCACACTCTGTTTTCTTGCCCTCATGCAAAAGCTGTTCCTCTACTTCAGTTTGCCTCCAGTCTGTCTGAGCACATCACATTAACATAACCACTCCCTCTAACCCACCCCTTTACTTTGCATTGCCCCTCCCCCTCAATCTCCTGGCTCCTCCCTCTCCCGTAGCCCCTCCCATCTTCCAATATCCCAGCTGGCAGTGGAATCGATAGGAATTATTGAGAAAGAGACTGCTACCCCGAGTCCCTGAGACCCTAACTTGTGATTGGTATATCATGAAGTCACACAGGTTAGTATCTCAGGAATTTGGTGGGCATGTCTTGTCGCCAGACAACACAAGGAATACATGATGGAAGAATGAATATTCATGAAGGGGTGTGGTGGAAAAATTCTAAATATTTGTAAAGTCATAGCGTGATGATGTAGCCCCTTTTATAGTATTTTTATGCTCCAGATATAGAAACATTACAAGTTCTTATGATTGAGTAGTTCTACTGTTGTGCTTGTCTTTAGCAAAAACATGTTAAAAGATAATTTTTTTTTTTCAGTGCTAAAATCCGAAAAATAATTTCTTCCGACATTATATGGCTTTCATGATGACACATCACCAATGAGGAGTTTGAGTGCAAACCGAGTTCTCAGTTAACTCCATTTTTATGGAGATATTGGCTATTAAAGTTGTTAAGAAAAAAAAAGAAGAAAATAATAAAGATATTTGATATCTTTGATCATAACTTCAAGAATATTTCTTGATACGTTACAGGTGAGGTATCCTTGGAGAGGTTTTATTTTGCTCTGTCTGATGGTGGACTTATTTTAAAATGTTTAAAAATGGCACTGAGCCCATTTTGCACTCAAACTCTTCAAATATTGATAGATGTTCAGCCCCAAAATTCTGGCCAGACAGAAATTCAATATTTGATATACATACCCGGAGAAATATTGCCCCTTCTGTAAATGCAGTGATGATGTGTAATGTGCAATTTGTGCATCTTCAGAAATATTGCCTTATCATACACAGTATGTATGTGATACAGTGTTGGCATGAAATGTGTAGCCCCATACATATTGTGCATTTCGTAACACTTATTGTTGACTTGAAGTGTGTAACGTAGAAAAATGTAGATTTTTACCGAAAAAGTAACAGTTTGATTGTGGTTAAAATAAAGTGTTGAGTAGTGATAAAATGTAATTGTGTATATTTTCAACTCTATGTTTGCACGTCCAACTCGGTCGACGGCATGCCAACTTCGCATATTCTGCTCAAATACACAAACCTGCCCAAACCAATCTAAAAAATTGCAAAATGCCACAGTACAATGAAAATGTGTCTCCCAATTCCATTCCTGTCAAGTAGCTTGCATTTTATGTGGTGATTGACTACTGTCCAAGCTGAAATTTTCGCGTACAGATATTTTCGCGAATTGCTTCTTGGAGGACATTTGCGCGTGTTGTTAATTTCGCGGTTTCGACGGTCTAACTGAACGTAATTATTTGCGCGTTGTTATTTTCGCTTGTTAGTATTTTCGCAATTCAAAGGCGATTCGCGAAATTCGCGAAAATTTCAGCTCGTACAGTATCAAGCTGTGTTTCCCACTGACTTTCCAAGTAAATTCTTAGTTTCTGTCGCTGTTTTGTGTGCAGTAGTCATGCCTCTTCAATAATGCAGCTACTGGTCATTTGAAAGAAACACAGTCGTAGATTTGTCATATACATGTAGTTTATATCACAGTAAAACTTGACATTTTCTCTACAAGTTTGCTCATTGCATGTCCAGGGTAACAAATATGTGTAAAAGTTACATTGGTTTGAATAACAATGTTTTCCCAAATAATGACTTTGTTGCAGTCTCAGCGTAATGTGGCACACATGGGGTTTACACCATGGCACATACTGTAAAACATGATATATTCACGGCATGAAATTTTCGCGAATTGCTACTGGCGTTCAATGTATGTAGTGTAGACAAAAGCTTTCGCGTGCATTTTAATTTCGTGAATTTTGGCACTCGCGAAATTCGCGAAATTAAAATGCACGCGAAAATTCCTCGTTTTACAGTAATCAGCAATGTGCTTTGTTAGTTGACTGGAACGCACACTTGAGTACCCATTTTTGCCCATTGCCACAGGTGTCCGGGGAAACTGCATTCATTAGTTATGTTCAGACAACAGGCCTTAACCTCGAGGTTAAGCTGGTAGTTAGGGACCGTGTAGACGCACTCGCAGCTTGCTAACCACAAGGTTAGCTCGATGTTAAGAGCCACAAGATATCTCATGGTTAGCGATCTAACCATGAGCCGCGGGGGGTCCCACTTGTAGTTAAGCACCGTGTGGACACAAAAAAATCAACGTACTCAAAGGGGCAGGAGCTTAACCTCGAGGTTAAGATTCGTCTTGTGGACGCCTGTCATAGTTAGGGGGCGAGAGCTTAACCTCAAGGTTTCCTAACCTCGATGTTAGGGCCTGTTGTCTGAACGTAACTAGAGTAAATCTATAGAGATTACCTAATCCCCCTTAATCTCTTTTGTGTTGAGCTGATGCACATTGTTACTCCTGAGTGGGCTTACCAATCTGCAAGTAGGTCAAGTGTGGATGGTTTACTGAAAACCCATTGACCCGTTGAGGACAGTTTGATTTTGCTACAACATGCATTTTCCATAGACGCTTGCCCGAGTTTACTCGGGACTCGTCCTCAACGGGTTGAATTAACTTGGCAAGTGAAGCTGAGTTTCAGGGCACAGAAAGGGTTAAAGGTACTGTTTACCTTTGGGAGCAGTGATTTTTTTTTTAAAATCAAGTTATCACATTTGATGCAAATGTGTAGGTCAGTTGTATCAGAAAACATCCTACCATATACAAATTTTGCAATAAAGCCTAAAATATAAGGAGACATCACTATTTTTCTCATTAAACCATAACTGTAGATGGTTGAGTCCAGAAACAATTTCATTATAACTATTGTTCACATTTTGTATATTTTACAATACTGAACATTGACTGCACCGATTAACTTTTTTACAGTGGTTGTTTCTATCCCTAGCTCACATTTTAGAACTATTGTGAAGCACTGAAGCTGGGGATTTTGTTTCATCTTCATATTGTAAACAATGCCTTTAAGGGTCACACTGATTTCAGCTCCGCATGCTTGTTCTTCACAGAGAAGAAACGTTTTGTTTTTGGTTTTTGTTTCATCTTCAAATGGTAAACAATGCCTTTAAGGGTCACACTGATTTCAGCTCCGCATGCTTGTTCTTCACAGAGAAGAAACTTTTTGTTTTTTCTTGGAAAATTTTGCCTGTAGGCTTTTATCTGTTGTGATTGGAGGCAAACAAACAAACTTTTATTAAAGGACAAGTCCACCTTCATAAACATAAGGATTGAGAAAATGCAACAATATTAGTAGAACACATCAGTGAAAGTTTGAGGAAAATTGGACAATCGATGCAAAAGTTATGAATTTTTTTAATTTTTGTGTTGGAACCGCTGGATGAGGAGACTACTACAGCTTGTGAGTCATATGCGTACAACAGTATAAAGAAAATATAAAAGAAAATTCAACATATTTTCACTTTTTTCGCATAATAAAAAAGCAATTGACTTGCCTCTTTCTAAAGGCAGGGGGAGTAATATTACCCATAACATTTATCGGTAACGAGTCAGGGGAATGTGTACTTTTTTCAAAAGATGGAATTTTGTGAAATTCTCTTTATATTTTCCTTATATTGTTGTACGCATGTGACATCTAAGTTATTCATACACTGCAGTAGTCTTCTCATCCAGCGGGTACTGCACAAAAACTTCAAAAATTCATAACTTTTGAACGGATTGTCTGATTTTCCTCAAACTTTCAATGATGTGTTCTACTAATATTGCTACATTCTCTCAATCCTTATGTTTATGAAGGTGAACTTGTCCTTTAAACTAGTTAATTTTTGTTAGTTGGAATCTTTGTAATGAAACACAGGACTAATATTCAAGGAAATTGTAAAGGACAAAGCTGTGATGTGTATCAATGCTAGTTGAACCCGTTGAGGACGAGTCCCGAGAATCCTCGGGCAGGCATCTTATGGGAAATGCATGTAGTAGCAAAATCAGTCCGTCCTCAACGGGTTAATAGTATAGTAACAGTTGTAGTATACTGTAAAACATGATATATTCGCGGCATGAAATTTTCGCGAATTGGAGCCGACAGCCCTTCTCGTGGCATGAAATTTTCGCGAATTGCCACTGGTGTTCAATGCATGTAGTGTAGACAAAAACTTTCGCGTGCATTTTAATTTCACGAATTTTGGCGCTCGCGAAATTCGCGAAATTAAAATGCATGCGAAAATTCCTCGTTTTACAGTAGTCATCTTAGTAGCAGTAGCAGGAGTTATAGTAGTAGTAGTAGTAGTAGTAGTAGTAGTAGTACAGGTGTAGTAGTAGTGGTAGCCATAGTGGTAGAAGTAGTAGTACCTTTAGTAGTAGAAGTAGTCGTAGTAGTAGAAGTAGTTATAGGAGTCATAATAGTAGTAGTAGTCTTAGCAGTAGTAGAAGCACTGTAGTCGTAATAAATGTAGTATGTAGTATTAGTAGTAGTAGCGGTAGCATTGATGGTGTGAGATGCATTGGCATATTGGTAGTACAACTGTAGTACATGTAGTAATCCTAGTAATGATAGTAGTAGTCAGTAGATCGAGTTGTGGTATTAGTAGGAGTAGTATGTGGCAATAAAAATACTGATGGAAGTAGGAGAAGTAGTTGTGATAGTTGAGGTTGTATAAAGCGATAGAAATACTAATGGAAGAAGTAGTAGTAGTAGAAGTGGTAGTAGTACTATCAGCACGACAGCAGTAGTAGTAGGAGTAGTACAGTAGTAGAAGTAGAGTAGTGGTAAAAGTAGAAGTGGTGAAGTATAGTAAATTAAAGTAAAAAATAGTAGTGTAAAGAAAGCTGAAGTAGTAGAAGTACATTTGAGCAGTAGTTAGTAGTGGTTGTAGAAGTAATAAAAGTTGAAGTACAGTAGTTATTGTACAAGGTGTAGAATTCGTGGTAATGGTAGTGTAGAATATGGCAGTACATTCTGTACCAGGAGGTAGTGATTTCTATTTAAATGTTTATCAATATGGTGCAGTAGGCAGGTTCAGCTACAAGTAATTCAAGCTTATCTTCCAATGTGTCACATTGATATCTGTTATTCCAAATGTATGTAACCAGGATACCAAATCTTTCCTCAACGATTGCTACAAGAAAAAAAACCACTAAAAGCAAACAAACAAAACAAAGCGAAAATCCTTTCTTGATTGTGTATAGCCGGTGTGATATTTCAATAAGCATTTGGTGACATACCTTTCTTATTGTTTTAGTTTTTATTGTTGTTTTTTTGTGGGGGGGGGGGGGGGGGGGGACCCAGTCCTATGGCCACAGTAGACAGACACGTTTGATATGAAATAGTTGCTGCAAAGTCAAAACAGGAGAAGGAGGTCATGCAAAGTGTGACAGCGGTTCAAGCAAAAGAAGGGCAGGCACTTTTTATTATGTCCTAGAACTCCTTGTTTATTCCTTCGCCCAGACATATTGTTCATTCTGTTCCCCTACCCTCTTTTCTTTTTATTACCGTGATGATAATGGCCAAGAATCCCCAACACTGAGCTTTTGTCGGTGTTGCCTTTCCCTACGACCATTCCACATGTGGTTTTGTAGCCATAACATTTTATCTCTGTTCTGCCATTCCTTTCTTTTCTTTTCTTTTTTTTTTTATTGCAGAATGAAAGTAGTAAACTCAGCTTGATGGGGTTGATAGCTGTGTGATGGGGATTTTTTTTTTTTTTTTTTTTTTTTGAGAATGACATCATTGGAGTGCCAGTGATCAGCTGGTTGTCTCCTTTTTTAGCTCACCTGAGCCAAAGGCTCAAGTGAGCTATTGCGATCGCCCTTCGTCCGGCGTCCGTCGTGCGTCGTGCGTCGTGCGTCGTCCGTCGTCCGTCGTCCGTCGTGCGTCGTGCGTAAACTTTTTACATTTTCATCTTCTTCTTGAAAACCCCAGGACCGATTTTCATCAAACTTGGCAGGTAGCATCCCTAGGGGGTTAGGAACTCAATTTGTTAAAATGGGCACCATGCCCCACCCAGGGGGCCCCCAGGGGGGCCCAAACCCCCCAAAATTAAGGAATCTGTAAAAATCTTCTTCTCTAGAACCAGAAGTGATAGAGCTAAGTTAATACTATGAGTTAGTACATTGATGACTGTACTTTCAAGTTTGTTCATGGCAGAATCAGGGGTGCCCCCCTTGGGACCCAGGGGAGGGGGGTGGGGAAGGGTTCTAATGGGGCCTAAATTGTACATTTTCATCGTCTTCTTGAGAACCCCATGACCCATTTTCACCAAACTTGGCAGGTAGCATCCCTAGGGGGTTAGGAAATCAATTTGTGAAAATGGGCACCATGCCCCACCCAGGGGGCCCCCAGGGGGCCCCAACCCCCCAAAATTAAGGAATATCCGCAAAAATCTTCTTCTCTAGAACCAGAAGTGATAGAGCTAAGTTAATACTATGAGTTAGTACATTGATGACTGTAGTTTCAAGTTTGTTCATGGCAGAATCAGGGGTGCCCCCCTTGGGACCCAGGGGAGGGAGGGGGTGAGGAGGGGTCCTAATGGGGCCTAAATTGTACATTTTTATCTTCTTCTTGAGAACCCCATGACCTATTTTCACCAAACTTGGCAGGTAGCATCCCTAGGGGGTTAGGATCTCAATTTGTTAAAATGGGCACCATGCCCCACCCAGGGGGCCCCCAGGGGTCCCAAATCCCCCAAATGAAGGAATCTTTATAAATCTTCTCTAGAATCAGAAGTTATATATAGAGCTGAGATAATACTATGAGTGAGTACATTAATGACTGTAGTTTCAAGTTTGTTCATAGGAGATCCAGGGGTGCCCCTCTTGGGTAGGGGGGGGGGGGGGGTGGTGGTTGGAAGGGTCCAAATGGGGGCCTGAATTGTACATTTTCATCTTCTTCCTGAAAACCTCATGATGGATTTTTGTCAAACTTGGCAGGTAGCATCCCTAGGGGGTCAGGATCTCAATTTATCAAAATGGGCACCATGCCCCACCCAGAGGGCCCCAGGGGGCCCCAATCCCCCCAAATTAAGGAATCTTAAAAAAATTGGGCCCTTATTGTACATTTTCATCTTCTACTTGAGAATGCCTGGTCAAATTTTGGTAGAGCTGTGAATAATTTAGATTAGTGACTGCGTGAAAGGTGAACTTGCGATACTCAGGTGAGCGCTAGACCCGTGGGTCTCTTGTTTAAAGTTCATACGGCATTATATCACTTCTGCAGACATTACAAAAGTTTCCATGGTTGAAGAATATTGTCTCCCAATGTCATATGTGAAATCTTATGGAAATACACCTCAGAGTTTTTAAAGCAGAAATGAAAAAAAATTAACCCCATATCACTTGAAAATATGCTCCCCCTTTTGTACAGAGAATAAAAGAATTTGTTCAGGATTGGAATGTATATTCACTGAAAATGTAGATTATTTACAATGTATTTATTTATTCCCTCTTCATTATAGAGAAGTTTCCAGTTTTATCATTCTGAAGAAAGGCCTTAGTAACCTAACTATACAATATACCAGCATATGTAAAAGAAATCTAATATTCAGGGGTGCAAAAGGGACACCCAAACTTTAAATCGCAAAAGAGAAAGTGACTCGGAAATCGCCAGGCTTAAAGGTCCTGTTTACCTTTGGGAGCAGTGATTTCAAGATACCACATTTGATGCATATGTGTAGGTCAGTTGTATCACATACCATATAAAGTTTTCACGATAAAGCCTAAAATTTAAGGAGATATCACCATTTTTCTTAATTAACCATAACTGTATACAGTTTAGTCTAGAAACATCTTTATTATAACTATTGTTCACATTTTGTATATCCAACAATAATACAATAACACCGATTATACTGGTTCAAGTTTTGACAGTGGTTGTTTCTATCCCTACCTTGCATTTTAGAACTATTTTGAAGCACTAATGCTGGGTTTTTGTTTCATCTGCAAATAGTAAATTATGCCTTTAACCCTTCTTTACCAGCGGACTCTGGACGGTGTGTGCAACGCTATAGGGTTTTCTGTGCCAAACGGCACTCAAAAGCGCTCAGAGGCTTGAGAGAGGATGGCTCGTCTTGGCATCCATTTAGAGTGGCGGAATTTGGCCGTTGCATGCCAATTTCAGCTCAGTCTCGTCTGGTTTTGTGGTGGGCAGAAAAGAATTCGGGTTACACAGAAGCAGTTGATACCATGCCATGGTTGTGTGACCAAAACTATGTCAGGGTTCGCACAGAATGCCACATTTTTGTTTGCTTTCCAAAAAGAAATACTGTGAAACCAGAAAATATTGCATGCATTTTAATTTTTGCGTATTTCACATGATCCAAGATTTTTCTAAATTAAAATGCACACAAAAGTTTTTGTTTTCACTATATGCATTGAATGCCAGTGACAATTCACAAAAATTTCACAGCGCGAAAATGTTTTACTTTACAGTAGAACAAAAGAAGATAACATGCATAAATTCTTCACCGGTGAAGCTGTTAAGCAAGTGATATTGTAATGGAATTTCATTGCTACATAACTGGAATATGTGAGCCTCTATGTCATCATCCTTGTTTAGAGTACTATGTTGTGGGGTTTTTTTTTCAGAGAGTATTGGATTATCTGTTCCAGGACCACAATAAATGCCGCAAGTCTCAATGCATGGCAGTATCGATTTATGTACAACATGACGTGAAATTATGGAAATTGTCTGAAATGTCCCTATGAATAGAATGGTACAACGTCATCAAATGTAGAGAAGGTATAAATATCACTTTACTCGCTCTGTTTTCATCTCTTTTTTTCCAGCCTGTATAGGAAAGAAAAAATAATAATATTGTGGACTTGTCAAGTTTTTGGTAGGAATTTATAAGATACATATATGTATGTATGTGCAAATGTCATATGACAGACTAGGTATACAGACAGGGGACCTGAGGTGCGTCATGAAGAATTTAAGTACAACTTAAAAGTTGAGATTGACTTGAAATTATGGTATGCCGCTGATTTCACCTTTTTAGCTCACCTGAGCCAAACGCTCAAGTGAGCTATTGCGATCGCCCAAACCCCCCAAAATTAAGGAATCTTTAAAAATCTTCTTCTCTAGAACCAGAAGTGATAGAGCTAAGTTAATACTATGAGTTAGTACATTGATGACTGTACTTTCAAGTTTGTTCATGGCAGAATCAAGGGTGCCCCCCTTGTGACCCAGGGCAGGGGGGTGAGGAGGGGTCCTAATGGGGCCTAAATTGTACATTTTTATCTTCTTCTTGAGAACCCCATTACCCATTTTCACCAAACTTGGCAGGTAGCATCCCTAAGGGGTTAGGATCTCAATTTGTTAAAATGGGCACCATGCCCCACCCAGGGGGGCCCCAGGGGGGCCCAAACCCCCAAAATTAAGGAATCTTTAAAAATCTTCTCTAGAATCTGAAGTTATAGAGCTGAGATAATACTATGAGTGAGTACATTAATGACTGTAGTTTCAAGTTTGTTCATAGGAGATCCAGGGGTGCCCCTTTTGGGGGGTGGGGGGTGGGGGTGGGGGGGGGGGGGGTCGTTGGGAAGGTCCAAATGGAGGCCTGAATTGTACATTTTCATCTTCTTCCTGAAAACCTCAAAATGGATTTTCGTCAAACTTGGCAGGTAGCATCCCTAGGGGGTCAGGATCTCAATTTATCAAAATGGGCACCATGCCCCACCCAGAGGGCCCCAGGGTGCCCCAATCCCCCCAAATTAAGGAATCTTAAAAAATTTGGGCCCTTATTGTACATTTTCATCTTCTACTTGAGAATGCCTGGTCAAATTTTGGCAGAGCTGTGAATAATTTAGATGAGTGACTGTGTGAAAGGTGAACTTGCGATACTCAGGTGAGCGCTAGACCCGCGGGTCTCTTGTTTAGTCATCTAATATTTTCAGAATCCACTTCAAATTGTTATCAAAATTTACAGAAAAAAAGCCTTTGTCCCTTACTTTATTTTATGAATTATTGCCTGCATGAAAAATCCTTCGAAATGTTATTTCTTATTTGAAAGCTAGAATGTTACTGAAGTCACACACAGCCTACCACAATTTTAAGTTGATCTTAAAATTTAAGTTCGACCTAAATTCTTTGTGAGGCACCCCCTGGTGTGTGAACAGGCCTTTGTCACGAGACCATATGGAAAGGACTGCCATGGTATGTTAGTCATTTGCCAGTAAGAACCAACTACCTGTTTGTGGTAAAGTTATATCTTTTCAACAACAACAAAATAAAGTATATGTTCGTGGAAACAAAGGATTGTATAAAAGGTTTCATTTATGTGTGTGTGTGTGTGTTCATGTGTGTGCCACTCAGATTATTTTTCATGAAGGGTGAAATCTGTTTATACATTGTACATGTACTTACAAAACTCAGGCGGGGTGTTAAATATTTACCATAGGGCCTACGCATTATGAACCATTTGGATACCAACACTAGGTTGTGTCATTTTATTTCATGGTAAACTACAATTGTGATAACTTTTTCATTGCAATACTACACTGATTTTTATGACATACACACACACACGCACACACACACACACACACACATATACGCGTCTATGGTGAAAATCGAGGACATGTTTTACCCACAAGAATTTTACCACATAACCAAGGACCTGTGTGTAAGTTGGAATTTTGTCAACTGGGGACTCATTCGTTTATTACCATACAACCAAGGACTTATTACAGTAATGTTAATTGAGAACCTACAAACATGTACCCCTAAATGCAAAAGCAGACTGTCTGGAATGGTCTGCGGACCGAGGACGTCCTCTATCTACATGTATGTGTATACACACTGTATGGATTATAGTGTTTCAATAATAGAACAGAACTCCGGAAATGGGCATAAATTATGTCAAATACCCACAGTTTATTTTTTAAGAACTCACAAGTAAACTGCAAATAAACTTGGTGTTACAGCATGATACATGCCCATCTCTGGAATTGTGTTTTATTATTGATATTTTTTGACCAACACGTGGGCTATGAATTATGAAATATATATATATATATATATATATATATATATATATATATATATACATACATAGACGATGAAGACAAACAAGTTGACATAATGCATTAGATTCCAACTTCATTTATTTGTAAACCAAATTTTCGACCCTTGCACGGATCTTCCTCAGGGTAACAGTGATGAAGATCCGTGCAAGGGTCGAAAATTTGGTTTACAAATAAATGAAGTTGGAATCTAATGCATTATGTCAACTTGTTTGTCTTCATCGTCTTCATGCTCTTATTCCAACACGCGGATAATAATACCTATATAATGATAATAATAATAATAATAATACAGGGTACTTATAATGCGCCAATTGCACATAACTATAACGTGCTCAAGGCGCAGTAGAAAAAGTGAGTTATGAAGTACAACGTACAAAAATCATTACAGAAACATACACAAGAAAATGAATGACACAATGTTGATGAAAAAAAAAATCATAATATATAATAATATACAATCCTACTGGAAAACGGTTACGAACAAATGAGTCTTGAGGGCAACTGTAAAGGAGTCAACATTCGAAATGTAACGGATAGCTTGAAGCAACCGATTCCACAGGTAAGGTCCAGCATGTGCAAATGACCGATCCCCCCATGATTTCTTCTTTTTTGTAACAACAAGCAATCTACAATCGGAAGGCCGTTAACATCTGGGAGGGTTATAAAATGTCAGCAAATAAACATTGTACTCTGGGGCAGATCCGTGTATGCAATGAAAAACAAAGTAATAATTCAAATACAATGCGAGATTCAACGGGTAACCAATGCAATGAGGACAAAACAGGGGTAATGTGAGTATTTCTTCTGGTAAGGGTAACAATGCGAGCTGCTGAATTTTACAATTTTTGTAACCGTAAAAGTTGAGATTGTGGTAGCTGAAATAGGAGTGCATTACCAAAGTCAAGTCGGGACGATATAGGAGTATGAACTATTTTTTCGGTGTCTGAACGAGTTAAGTACTTGCGAATAATGCCCAAATTGCATAAGTTACGACATGATACCTCACGGATTTACAGACAGCAGAGATATGAACAGACATAGATATTGTAGAATCAAATAATACTCCAAGATTTCTACACGATTTAGATGAAACAGTAACCACAAACATTATTGTCAACCGTTTAAGAAGGAAGACTAACCTTGTCAAGAAGAACTTTGGAGCTAATAAATAACAACTGACTTCTGATTTAACTGCAATGAATGAGAGCTCATCAACTTTTTGACATCATGGATACAAGCCTCAAGTTTCTGAATGATGTCAACGACATTGGATTGGGTAGGTAAAAATGATGTATATATCTGGGTATCATCAGCATAACAATGATTGTTAAAAGAGTGACAATGTAAAGTCTCTTTCAAACCAGTCAGATAAATCGAGAAAAGGGTTGGGCCCCCGACAGATCCCTGTGGGACACCACAGTCTAATGGAGCAGGATCAGATTTTGCATTATTAACACAAACAACCTGAAACCTTGCAGATAAGTATGACTTGAACCACTCGGAGCTTTACCATCAACACCTAATGACTATTCACCAGAATCGTATGATTAACAGTATCAAATGCTGATGATAAATCAAGCAGTAACAGAACAGTAATCTTTCCATCATCCATATCTCTCAAAATATCAATGGATAAGTTAACTAGTAAGGTCTCAACACTATGATGCCGTCGATATGCTGACTGGCGGTTATCTAAGAGATTGTTCTCCAGCAGATATTCTGATAATCGTGAAAAGACAACACGCTCAAGGATCCTGGACAAAAATGGAAGGTTCGATACAGGCCGGTAATTCTGCAGAGCCTCGGGATCGAGAGATGACTTCTTTAACAAAGGGTAAATGTAAGCTAACTTCAATGAGACTGGGACTGATGCCTGCTGAAGACTCAAATTAACAATTCTGGCTATTATAGGTGTAAAAACTGTAGCACACTCTTTCACTAAGATGGTAGGAATCGGATCTAACTCGCAGGACTTCGGTGATAATATGTTGCGAAGAAGTTTCTCAATCTCAGCTGGAGTGGTAGATTCAATTAAGTGATAACAAGAATGCACTGGTTTGCAAGGGTGGTTGAGGGGTGACATCTTCGTGAAAATTACTACATATGTTACTAATCTTTGACTTGAAGAACTGGATGAAGAGCTGTGCCAAGGATTGAGCATTCACATGGGCTGGAAGGGGTGATTGATGACTTCTTACGATTCCTGAGACGATTAGCCACACTGAATAGACGCTTCGAATCTGATCCACAGTCTTCAATGAGACTAACATAGTAGTTACGCTTGGCCTTGCGAACAAGAGAATGAACAATCTGTCTCTGATGGGAGTACAGCTGACGATCTATCTCCAGTTTGCCTTTGGTACGCCATTTCCGTTCAGCTTTTCGACAGCTACGCTTAGCAAGGATGATCTCATGATTATACCATGGACTTGTGGACTGATCCCTCCTGATGCACATCTTAGCAGGTGCGACAGTGTCAAGAATGGTGCCTAGATGTGAGTTATAATTGTCGACAGCACTGCACATATCCAAGTCAGATGAAGACAACTTAAAGTCGTTGCGAACATCAGCAGCAAATGCAATCCTGTCTATTGATCTAATATTTCGAACAACCTTGTCTCTCCTAATCTGGCGAGGTTTATCAAGATGGAGGTTGCAAGTAATGGCAGAATGATCAGATATGCCAGGTATGACTTGAACATTGGAATGAAATTCTCACTCGGACGAGCGAAACAGTAATACATCGAGAATACAAATGTATGTCCCTTCTCCTGGGTCGGGACATCAATAACCTAGATGAGACCATGGCTATATAGAGAGAGCAATTCATTGAAATTCTTAGTGTTTGAAGAAGCCCAATTGTCCAGATGAACATTCAAGTCACCACATATCAAGAGAGGCGTCGGACGAAAAATGCTATCATCGAGCATGGATGATAACTCATCTAAGAACTTAGTGAAAGAAGACCGAGTCCCAGGTGGCATGTAGATAACGACAATATCGGTGCTGATGCTGTTTGATGTAACAGTACCTGACATCACTTCAAAGCTGTCATAGACGGAAGCGATTCAGTTCTTTGCGGTAAAGGAATCCAACACCTCCGCCACGTCTACCAGCTCTGAGTCGGTGCTTGAAGATAAAGCCATCTGGACAGAAGTCAGCGATCACCGCATCATCGCATGGAGTAAGCCAAGTCTCACAGACGCACACAATGTCAAGGTGCTTATCTGTGACAAAATCTTGAAATTCTGAAGATTTATTCCTGAGTGAGCGAGCATTAAGCACATAAAAATTCAGCTTATCGTGCCTTGCTTCCACAGAAGAGGTTTCTTGGGAGAGACTAGTAGATCTCATTTTGGATTGTTGATGTTCATGCTGCTGGTGTCTTCTCCTTCTGAAGCCCTTGCTCCAACCATGGAGGTAGTCTACCTCCATGCTCCAACGATGAGTCTTCCTTCTGCGAAGAATATCCTAGGCTTTGGTTCTGCTGAACAGTTCATCAGGCAGTCTGGTGTAGAGCACCCGTCGAAGAGGCTGTAAATCATGCAGAGTGGCACCAGCATATTATAACACATTGGTTCTGCTTGAGAGCAAGGGGATAAACACTATCATTAGATCCATCATGAGGGTCTGATGGACCAGGGTTGGTGCAGACATCTCCAGATTTAAGAAGTAAGAGCTCAATAAAAGGTGGCTGGCGAGTTTGCATAATATACAACACGTGTTCCATAGCATTTCTTCACATAGGCTGACCTGGTATAGTCAGTGCACTGGCTGTGGTGCTCTTTCAGGTAAGTCCCTTTGCACTGCAGCACAATAAGACAGAGAGAGTGAACTTGACCAGATCCATTGTTGACAAGAATGTTACAGCGAGTATTGTCCAAGGCCTTTAGTTATATCCCAGGGAAGGTTGAATGAGCTGGCTCTAGAATGCTGAGAAAACATGGAGTACAGTGCCAATGCCTTGCAGTGTAGCAAGAGCCACAAGGGCAAAACATCTCTCCACAAAATCTGAAGGTTGGAAGTGAATTCGTATTCCAAAAATTGTCCAGCAGGATCAGTGACATATACCGACATGTGGCAGAGTCAAATGAAGACAGGCGCGATGAAATACAGCAAGAGCGACAACAAAATGAAGAGCAGAAAGAGAGGGCAACCAGTGGGTGGTGCACACTTCTAAAAAAAAAAAAAAAAAAAAAATATATATATATATATATATATATATATATGTAAATTATATATGTATATATATACATATAAATTATATATAGATAAATATATATATATATATATATATATATACAGCATAGATACAGATAGATCCACTTGCAATGCAACTGAATAATAGCTATGTTTAATACTTGGCGAGGTCGAAGCTCTGCGAGGATCCTGTGAGTTTTTATGCTGCTATTCGTCCATCCTTCAATCTCTAATATATTTTGTGATCGACGTAACTTTAGTACAGTGTAGTAGAATCATTCAAAGCCCGCATTTTAGGTATGCAAATGAAACTTGCCATGTGTATGGATGAGTGGACAAGCTCCTGGGCTATAATCAACTTTAGGTGCAAATGCTGTATATCAAAGGTCAGATGTCAATTTCAAATCTCAAATTTCCCTACCCCACCCCCATCCCTTACGAAAAAGTCCTGTGGTACTCCTGTGGTAATTACCACAGGACGGTACCACAGGACAGTACCACAGGACAGTACCACAGGAAAGTACCACAGGAAAGTACCACAGGAAAGTACCACAGGAATTGTCCTGTGGTATTTTGGGACATACCACAGGACAGTACCACAGGAATTCCTGTGGTTTTTTGGGATGTACCACAGGGCAGTACCACAGGAAAGTACCACAGGACCGGTACCACAGAACAGTACCACAGGACAGTACCACAGGAATTCCTGTGGTATTTTGGGACGTACCACAGGGCAGTACCACAGGACTAGTACCACGGAACAGTACCACAGGAACTGTCCTGTGGTATTTTGGGACAGTACCACAGGACAGTACCACAGGTCGATCATTACCACACAGCATTACCACAGGGCAGTACCACACAGCATTTCCATGGTACTACAGGAGAGTACCACACAGGATAGATCGAAAAAAAAAAAATCTTGGAGAATTTTAGCCACATATCAAGGAATATTCCTGATAGGTGAGTGATGGATTTCAGGACAAACATGGCCCTACTTAAAGGGATGGTACAGTTTTGGTGGAGATGAGAATTTGGCTTTTAACTTTTTGCGAGATACCAAGAAAACACTTATGATATAGTACAGAACATACTATTTTAAGAGGAATTCAAAGTTTATTTGACGAAAATCGGGTTTGGAATGACTGAAACATCCAAAAACAAAGTAAAACAAAGCGATCGTAATAGAGTGTGGGTCCCACACTTTATTAGAATCGCTGTTTTTTGATATCTCAGCCATTTCAAGACCAATTTTCATCAAATAAACGTTGAATTCCTCATAGAACTACATGCTCTAACACATTTTATAAGAGGTTTCTCATTATCTCACCAAAAAATTTTAGAAACCTGAAATTAGGTCTCAACAATAACTGTACGATCCCTTTAATAACCTGTCCTACTCCTGACATATAACCTCAAACGAGAGTCTAATGGCCAAGTGCCATTCTAGTCCTATAATAGATCTATATAGTCATATCCTATTCCTAGGTAGCCATCGTCCGTATCGGTACATATATATATATGGCCGTCTATCCGTAAAGCATTAAGGCATGGTTACTGACTCGATTATACTTTATTATCAAGATATGAAATTACACTTTCATAACAATATCTATGATATTGGGAATAACATAACATAATTAGACAATCTTTCATAAAGTTCAAAGTAAGTCCCATCATTAATACTTTGACTTTTTAAGTCATATATGTATTTTCTAAAATCTAGAGTGCTTTTTATAAAAATTCATGAGCTATGTAAAAATTTGTACAACAGGAGTACCACAGGAGTACCACAGAAGTCCTTATGAAATTTCTCATGCTTTACATTAGCACTTTTACTAAATAGGTAATACTGTAGGAGTATAGGACAGGATAAGTAATGGCAATATTTCACAGCATAACTCATCTATCAATTAATTGAGGAATATCAATATGTGCTTTTTTGTTTATATTTTTGTTATAAATTTCAGTTGATTCTGCCTTACAATTTTCCTGTGTGGTACTCCTGTGTGGTACTGCTGTGTGATATTCTCCTGATGTGATAGTCCTCTGGTATAAAATGTTAAGAAAAACAAAGAACATCCTGTAGCATTTTTTTGTGGTACTTACACATTTAATTTGCTGTGTGGTACTTCTGTGTGGAAGAGCACCATATTATGATCTTCCTGTGGGATTTTGGACAGTTCCTGTGGTACTCTCCTGTGGTATACATCGAAAATTACCACAGGAATTCCTGTCGTACTGTCCTGTGGTACGTCCCAAAATTTCACAGGACAATTCGTGTGGTACTGTCCTGTGGTACGTCCCAAAATACCACAGGACAAGTCGTGTGGTACTGTCCTGTGGTACTATCCTGTGGTACTTTCCTGCGGTACTGTCCTGTGGTACTGTCCTGTGGTACTATCCTGTGGTACTTTCCTGTGGTACTGTCCTGTGGTACTGCCCTGTGGTACTGTCCTGTGGTACGTCCCAAAATACCACAGGACAAGTCGTGTGGTACTGTCCTGTGGTACTATCCTGTGGTACTGTCCGGTGGTACTGCCCTGTGGTACTGTCCTGTGGCACGTCCCAAAATGCTACAGGACAATTCCTGTGGTACTGTCCTGTGGTATGTCCCAAAATACGACAGGACAAGTCGTGTGGTACTGTCCTGTGGTACTACCATGTGGTACATCCCAAAATACCCCAGGACAAGTCGTGTGGTACTGTCCTGTGGTACTTTCCTGTGGTACTGTCCTGTGGTACTGCCCTGTGGTATTTTCCTGTGGTACTGCCCTGTGGAACTGTCCTGTGGTACGTCCTAAAATACCACAGGACAAGTCGTGATGTACTGTCCTGTGGTACGTCCCAAAATACCACAGGACAATTCTGTGGTACTGTCCTGTGGTATGTCCCAAAATACCACAGGACAAGTCGTGTGGTACTGTCCTGTGGTACTATCCTGTGGTACTTTCCTGTAGTACTGCCCTGTGGTACTGTCCTGTGGTACGTCCCAAAATACCACAGGACAAGTCGTGTAGTACTGTTCTGTGGTACTATCCTGTGGTACTTTCCTGTGGTACTGTCCTGTGGTACTGCCCTGTGGTACGTCCCAAAATACCACAGGACAAGTCGTGTGGTACTGTCTTGTGGTACTTTCCTGTGGCACTTTCCTGTGGTACTTTCCTGTGGTACTGCCCTGTGGTACTGTCCTGTGGTACGTCCCAAAATACAGGACAAGTCGTGAGGTACTGTCCTGTGGTACTATCCTGTGGTACTGTCCTGTGGTACTGTCCTGTGGTACGTCCCAAAATACCACAGGACAATTCCTGTGGTACTGTCCTGTGGTACTATCCTGTGGTACTTTCCTGTGGTACTATCCTGTGGTACTGTCCTGTGGTACTGTCCTGTGGTACGTCCCAAAATACCACAGAACAAGTCGTGTGGTACTGTCCTGTGGTACTATCCTGTGGTACTTTCCTGTTGTACTCTCCTGTGGTACGTCCCAAAATACCACAGAACAATTCATGTGGTACTATCCTGTGGTACTGTTGTGTGGTATACGTCCCAAAATACCACAGGACAATTTGTGTGTATACTGTCTTGTGGTACTGTCCTGTGGTACTTTCCTGTGGTAATGTCCTGTGGTACTGCCCTGTGGTACATCCCAGAGTACCACTACACGAGCCTGTGACATAGTACCACACAGTTCTTGTGTTAACATATATTTGTGTGGTACATTGTGTGGTACCAACCAGTACCACAGGGAGTACCATATGAGCCTGTAAAACAGTACCACACAGTTCCTGTGGTAACATTTATTTATGTGGTACATTGTGTGGTACTGACAAGTACTACAGGGAGTACCCTACAAGCCTGTAGTACAGTACCACACAGTTCCTGTGGTAACATTACAAGTGTGTGGTACATTGTGTGGTACCGGCAAGTACCACAGGGAGTACCACAGGACTTTTTTGTTAGGGGCAATATCTCGGCAATGCCTAAAGGGTTAAAATTAAGTGTATGCAGGCCCTATTACCAGATAAAGACTCCCTGGGAAGGATTTTGGTTCAAAGGGTCAAAGGTCACATGTCAGGTGAAAATGCTAAAATGTCACTTCCTTCCCCATTTCTCGGAAGTGGCCCAGGGCATCTTTATGAAACTTATTGGTGGGCTCTACATATCATACAGGTGGGAAGTCCTGGATCAAAGGCCAAGGGTTAAAGTTCAGTCAAATACAGTGCACTCCTGTTAAACGAAATCCTCGGGGCCATGTAGTTTTCTTTCGTTACAACGAAATTTCCTTAGAAAGGTTCGTTTGCACGAAGATCATTATAAGGTTTTTAACACCGAAGTTTTGATCCTCTTTTCACTTTTGGATTAACGAATGTTTGGAATGACGGAGATTCCTGTCCAGGCCCGTAGCCAGGGTGGGGGGGGGGGGGGGGGGGGGGGGGTGCGTCGGGTGCGTACGCACCCCCCCCCCCCCAATTCTGAAAGGTCCACTTTTTCATAATAACGGTTTTTAGCAATTCTCAAGATAACAATCCAAATAAATATAAAGACACATTATATGCTACGTAAATGTGGAAGAGTACGTTTAACAATGTTAAAAATAATTGTACGAAACCCTTTTGTTGTATGAACCATCGGATCGTCCCCATGCACACAAACACAAATGTTATGTATCAATTTGTGCGAGCTATTATTATATTGGCACTGCATGCCATGGCCCTTGGCGCGTGTGACCGGTGTTTTTTTTTTTTCCACTGGCCGCCCGAGTACATGCGATTCGTGTATGACATTGAGGTTGACACTTGCATTTTTTCACAGGAACAGAGGTAAGTGGATGAAAATCTAATAGCCTCAAGTTTACATATAAAAAGATATGATAAAAATTAAAGAAATTTCCTCGAAATTACTATAATCGAAAACCTGAGACATTTTATATCTACGTCTCACAAAGATATAGTACATGTACATATAAGTACATGTTGGCATGATAATGCCTGGGGATATATTATTATGTCAACTATTTTCCATTATGAATGCATGCTCCAATCAAATTGTGAAAAGGTGGTCATGAATTAGCATTTCTTACGAACGATCAGGAGAGACAAAACAAAATGAAAGGCCTGTCTTACTCCAGTTCTCTATTAGTTATACATTTTCTCATGTTGTGACAGTTCGATTGGTTCTCATTTTGAAGTGAGCCAAAACCTAAGAACATTCTCACTTATAATTTCCAAAGAGTATTATGCAGGCACGCAAACTCAATTTAGTTGTATTTCATTTAAATGTAATGGGTAAGAGGGTATGAGAGAGAATGCTGAGCTATGAAGTAAAATGGTAAAGTAAAAAGTTTGTCAGATAGTATTACAAAAGCCTGAATATTGCAAGAGCTCCGGAGTAAAAACAGCTAGGGAAAAACCCTATGTATGATAACATTGTGAGAGCGTTAGACTGCATTGTGACGCGTCGTTATTTAATTCACATTCTTTATTCATATTTTTCATAAAAAACACAGGTTATGAGCCGGATTGGGTTAAAATTCTCACTTACAGCTTTGTAGAAGTCTGAGTCAACAGTATCACACAGTACTTCAAGACGTATTAGTACAAACGATTTCTTGAGCCTCCACCGTTTCAGGCTCTGTTCTGGATACGGCGGTAGAAACTCATTCTTTTTTGTTGTTTATTTTATCATTATTTACTAATCTCTTTTCTAACTTACAGGTAGCGGATTTCTTTGCAGGCCAAATTCGGAAATGTACTGTTGATTATTACTTATACATTTTCTCATGTTGTGACAGTTCTATTGGTTCTCATTTTAAAGTGAGCCAAAACCTAAAAACATTCTCACTTATAATTTCCAAAGAGTATTATGCAGGCACGCAAACTCATTTTAGTTGTATTTCATTTAAATGTAATGGGTAAGAGGGTATGAGAGAGAATGGAAAGTGCTGAGCTATGAAGTGATATGGTAAAGTAAAAAGTTTGTCAGATAGTATTACAAAAGAAACTCATTCTTTTTTGTTTGTTTATTTTATCATTATTTACTTATCTCTCTTCTAACTTAAAGGTAGTGGATCTCTTTGCAGCCCAAATTCGAAAATGCCTAGAGACAGCTAGTAACCAAATATGCTACTATAATTTAATAAATAAGAAATAACCATTCCAGTATGTATCTTAGTGTGCACAGTAAGACAGATCAAATCAAATAGGAAAACATCTGAGCACTAAGCCTGAGGTCTGAATTTGCACTCAACTTCTTCCAATGGCTAACGGATGTTTAATTTTTGAATTTCACTGACCTCCAAATTTCACAAAGAAAACCTTCTTAGCATGATGGTTAATATGACATTTGACTGATATTGGAGATGTTTGTGAATCGGATCTACTACCTTTAATATTATTAAATCTAAAATGATTATTTGAAAGTTCGGAAATGCTGGAAATATCCTACCACAAGGAGGCAAAATGTAAATGGTTCACATTTACAATTCATTTTGTTTTAAAAATTTTCTTATTTATTTTCGTTTTTGACAAACTCGCATACCAACGGCTGATATACTGTATAGTAAAGTGAATGTTTCATCTTCCAAACAGCATCCAATGGGATGGAAAACTCCAACTGAAAGGTGGACACCGTGACCATACTCGCTAAAGAAAACGCGTAATAGGGGTCGTTTTTTCTCACGGATTAGATGGAAAGTGTGATGTACGAGCGTATATAATCAAAGGGTATCAAAAAGGCCGAAATTTGGGAAAGTGGTATATTGTTCAATCATGATGAAGTACTTCTTTAGGGTGCAGGAAACATTTAAGGAATACTTGTTTTTAAGGCCCGAAAAAGTCATATGATC
Organism: Diadema antillarum; assembly: GCF_040938485.1. Taxonomy (NCBI): domain Eukaryota; kingdom Metazoa; phylum Echinodermata; class Echinoidea; order Diadematoida; family Diadematidae; genus Diadema; species Diadema antillarum. Next base: position 1,535,345 of record NW_027270955.1, read on the forward strand.
ATTACTCGTTTAGGGGCCATTTTGAAAGTCCATGTATGAGCATGGTGTCCACCTTTTAATTGTCGCTACCCCTCCCGGGACAGTATCAAAGGACCGTTTTGTTAATTAACGCAATCCCCCCTTCCTTTAAAAATCCTGGCTTCAGGCCTGCTAACGCGGGTATACAATAGAAAAAATAAAAGTTAAGACAACACCAGGAAAATCACTATTCTCAATTTTGCGGCGCGCTACGCGCGCAGAGTCTCGAACACAATTAAACTTTGCAACTTCCAGGCAAAATGAGTTTTTACTATTTCCTAGATGAAATACCGTAACGCGATTGCATGCAACAGACAAAAATACAAATTTCCTCGAGACTTTAAAACGTCATTAAAACAGTCAAAATTCACAATTTGCGGCGCGCTTCGCGCGCAAATTCTTATACAACTTTTGTAGTTCGGTCGTCCAAAGAATATATATATATATATATATATATATATATATATATAATTGTGTGTGTGTGTGTGTGTGTGTGTGTGTGTCATCATTGGTATTGGTACCGAAGGTCCATTTTTTTAGTGACCGCACCCCCCCCCCCCCCCCTTGAAAAATCCTGGCTACGGGCCTGCTGTCATATTCGGATTAACGAACCTTCGTAAGAAGAATTTATTTTATTGTATTCACGAACCTTACAAACAGGGCCTACATGCATGGCCTTACGAACTTTCGGAATAACGCCACAATGTTCGTAATAAAGAACCCTATTTCGTTTCAGAATTTACGGGCATTTAGTTATATCAGAATCGGTGTGTTTCGTTAAAAAAAAATATCTTCGGAATAAGAACCTTATTTCATTTCAGATTAGCGTCATGTAATAACGCAAGTTCCCCTCAGAAACTGTGCGTGACACACGGAATGATCGCAGAGATAGGGAGCTTAAATCGCCCACGCAGCGATTTTCTGCAAAAATGCCTGTTTCGCCATGTTTTTTTTTTCTTTCCGTAAGCGATCGGAATTTAGTCACAACGGAGCACATTCTTTTGTTTTTCTTTGTCACTGGCGCTGGGAAAAGATTTCGTTCTGACGAAAATTTCGTTATACCCGTGTTCGTTATAAGCGAATTTCGTACCATAGACTTTTATGGCGATAATTTTGGGACAAGAAGTTTCTCTTTGTTATAACGAAATTTCGTTATAACCGTGTTCCTTGTATCGGAGAGCACTGTATAACAAAATTCCTGTTACAACGAAGTAAAGATTCAGGCCACAGCATCACCGTCTTCATGTTTTTATATTGTCTATTAATTTGTTCCGTTATAACGAAATTCCAATACAACGGAAGAAAACTGCTTGTCCCGAGAACTTCGTTATAATGGTCCACTGATTCCAGTGTATGCTAAGGAGTATTTTCTGCACTTCATACCTTCTAAATGACTCGGGGTATACACTTGATTAGTTACAGTTGGCAGCAAAATTATTCAACCCCCACGCATTTTCGACATTTTGGCGAAAAGAATAACATTGCAACTGCAGACTGTTAGTAAATCATTCACGTATAGTCAACAGATAGTTTATCACAATTGAATACCGAAACAAAAGTCAAGATTTACTTCATAGTCCATCCACAATTGCAATTTTCACACAAAAACCACGTTGCAAAATTATTCAACCCCCTGTATAAATACACATGGATGAGTACACAAATAATGACAAATTAAAAGCCACATGCACATGTTCTGAGGTTAATGCCAGATTTTACTTATCGTCCATCCCAAATTAGAACGTCTACATGCACAAAAAACAGGTTGTAACATTACAGCAGGTAGACCTACAAGCATTGCTGACCTGGAGACCACTGCCCATGAGGAATGGGCCAAAATCCCCACGGAGCGCTGCCAGAAGTTTGTGAGAGACTATTATAGCTTTTGTCTATGGGTGCTGTTCGTTATTCCGAAGGTTCGTTATTCCAAAGGTTCGTTATTCCGAAGGTTCGTTAATCCGAAACACAAATTTCCTATACCTAGAGGTTCGTTAATCCGAAAATGAAAAAGCGTTCGTTAATCCGAACATTTGTGGGGTTATTCTGAAGGTTAGTTATTCCGAAGGTTCGTTAATCCGAAAATAAAATAGGGTTCGCTATTCCGAAGGCTCGTTTTTCTGAAAAGGAAATAGGGTTTGTTATTCCGAAGGTTCGTTGATCCGAAGGTTCGTTATTCCGAAGGTTCGTTAATCCGAAACACAAATTTCCTATACCTAGAGGTTCGTTAATCCGAAAATGAAAAAGCGTTCGTTAATCCGAACATTTGTGGGGTTATTCTGAAGGTTAGTTATTCCGAAGGTTCGTTAATCCGAAAATAAAATAGGGTTCGCTATTCCGAAGGCTCGTTTTTCTGAAAATGAAATAGGATTTGTTACTCCGAAGGTTCGTTAATCCGAAAATGAAATTGGGTTCGTTATTTCGAAGGTTCGTTGATCCGAAGTGATATAGGGTCCGTAACGAACCTTCGGAACAACGAGCTTTGTTTCATTTTCGGATTAACGAACCTTCGGAATAACAAACCCTATTTCATTTTCGGATTAACGAACCTTCGGAATAACGAATCTTCGGAATAATGAACCTTCGGAACAACGAACCTTCGGAATAACGAACCTTCGGACTAAAGAACCTTCGGAATAACGAACCTTCGGAATAACGAGCTGTAACCCTTGTCTACAGCAGGTCATTGCAGCAAATGGGTGCTGCACTAAGTACTAAAGACACGCCCTAGTGGGTTGAGTAACGTTACAACCTGTTTTTTGTGCATGTAAATGTTCCAATTTTGGATGGACGATAAATAGAATCTGGCATGCACCTCGGAACATGTGCATGTGGCTTTTAATTTGTCATTTTTTGTGTATTCATCCGTGTGTATTTATAGGGGGTTGAATAATTCTGCAACATGGTTTTTGTGTGAAAATTGCAATTTTGGATGGACTATGAAGTAAATCTTGACTTTTGTTTCGGTATTCAATCGTGATAAACTATCTGTTGACTACGTGAATGATTTAGTAACAGTCTGCAGTTGCAATGTTATTCTTTTCCAAAATGTCGAAAATGCGTGGGGGGGGGGGATAATTTTGCTGCCAACTGTATAGTATAATGTATTACTGGACAATGATTCTGTAGGGAAAGAATCGGGCAATGGGTCACAGGTCAAGTGAAAATGCTATAATTCAGCTTGTTACCCATATTTAGCAAAAAGCTGGAAGTATTATGGGAATTTGTATATGTAGTACATGTACCATACATAAAGTGATAATTTGCCGATCATGTGAAGCCCATCCGCATGTAGGCAAGCTGCATGGGAGCAACATGACATAGCGGTCAGTCGCCAGAGCGACATTTTAAGAAGGTTGATGTTTTCTTCTTCTTCTTTTTTCCCTCAATTCTTTTGTGTCTATTTTTGTGTGTCGGTGTGTGGCATTAGTATCTTTTTATGGAGAGGCAAGTATTGTTCTTGTAGAACCATTTTCTTTTTGTGGCTACTATAGTACTTGCCTCACAAAATAGGTCCGGCTTTTTATGTACTGAGATGGATAAATGCTATGGAGTATACTAAGCACTGTGACATAATGGTTTTTTTTTTGTGTGTGTTTTTTTTAAAGAATGGTTTCAGTAAAATAAGTAAAGTAAAATATGAATGCTGTTGAGCAACGTAGATGGTTGGATAGTGTTGTTTGATGAGAGAGAGAGAGAGAGAGAGAGAGAGAGAGTATGTGTGTGTGTGTGTGTGTGTGTGTGTGTGTGTGTGTGTGTGTGTATGCTATCAGTGTGCAATACTTTTTGATGTATGTGTGCATGTTCGTTACATGTGCACACAATCAGTAAGAGAGACTAAACAATGTTCAGTGGTTGATATACAGGGCTACAGCTCGTTATTCCGAAGGTTCGTTATTCCGAAGGCTCTTTATTCCTAAGATTCGTTATTCCGAAGGTTCATTGTTCCGAATTTCATTTTCGGATTAACCAATCTTCGGAATAACGAACCTTCGGAATAACGAACCTTCGGAATAACGCCACAAATTTTCGTATTAACGAACCCTTTTTCATTTTCGGATTAACGAACCTGTAGGTATAGGGAATTTGCGTGTTTCGGATTAACGACCCTTCGGAATAACGAACCTTCGGAAGAGCGAACCTTTGGAATAACGAACAGCACCCGACATGCAGTATACAGGGCTTTGTGTTTCCAATTAGTTCAATTCAATTATTATACTTCATTTTCATCCAACAAAAGGTAACTACATAATACATTGTGTACACACGCACGCACACACAAATGTATGTATGTATGTATGTATATATATACGTATATATATATATATATATATATATAGGTATATGAAGAGTTTTATCACAAATTCATAAGACTCCACTCTTGTTAAGATATTTGTGATTAAAAAAAAACAAAACCCAAAATACAGGATATTTTTAATCATAACTTCTAGAATATTCCTCGTATCACAAGTAAGGTATTGCTCTATGTTATGATGATGGACTTTACTTTGAAATGTTTGAAAATGGTAGTTAATAGCTAATTTTGCAATAATCCGAACATTTGTGGGGTTATTCTGAAGGTTAGTTATTCCGAAGGTTCGTTAATCCGAAAATAAAATAGGGTTCGCTATTCCGAAGGCTCGTTTTTCTGAAAAGGAAATAGGGTTTGTTATTCCGAAGGTTCGTTGATCCGAAGGTTCGTTAATCCGAAACACAAATTTCCTATACCTAGAGGTTCGTTAATCCGAAAATGAAAAAGCGTTCGTTAATCCGAACATTTGTGGGGTTATTCTGAAGGTTAGTTATTCCGAAGGTTCGTTAATCCGAAAATAAAATAGGGTTCGCTATTCCGAAGGCTCGTTTTTCTGAAAATGAAATAGGGTTTGTTACTCCGAAGGTTCGTTAATCCGAAAATGAAATTGGGTTCGTTATTTCGAAGGTTCGTTGTTCCGAAGTGATATAGGGTCCGTAACGAACCTTCGGAACAACGAGCTTTGTTTCATTTTCGGATTAACGAACCTTCGGAATAACAAACCTTATTTCATTTTCCGATTAACGAACCTTCGGAATAACGAATCTTCGGAATAATGAACCTTCGGAACAACGAACCTTCGGAATAACGAACCTTCGGACTAAAGAACCTTCGGAATAACGAACCTTCGGAATAACGAGCTGTAACCCTTGTCTACAGCAGGTCATTGCAGCAAATGGGTGCTGCACTAAGTACTAAAGACACGCCCTAGTGGGTTGAGTAACGTTACAACCTGTTTTTTGTGCATGTAAATGTTCCAATTTTGGATGGACGATAAATAGAATCTGGCATGCACCTCGGAACATGTGCATGTGGCTTTTAATTTGTCATTTTTTGTGTATTCATCCGTGTGTATTTATAGGGGGTTGAATAATTCTGCAACATGGTGTTTGTGTGAAAATTGCAATTTTGGATGGACTATGAAGTAAATCTTGACTTTTGTTTCGGTATTCAATTGTGATAAACTATCTGTTGACTACGTGAATGATTTAGTAACAGTCTGCAGTTGCAATGTTATTCTTTTCCAAAATGTCGAAAATGCGTGGGGGGGGGGGATAATTTTGCTGCCAACTGTATAGTATAATGTATTACTGGACAATGATTCTGTAGGGAAAGAATCGGGCAATGGGTCACAGGTCAAGTGAAAATGCTATAATTCAGCTTGTTACCCATATTTAGCAAAAAGCTGGAAGTATTATGGGAATTTGTATATGTAGTACATGTACCATACATAAAGTGATAATTTGCCGATCATGTGAAGCCCATCCGCATGTAGGCAAGCTGCATGGGAGCAACATGACATAGCGGTCAGTCGCCAGAGCGACATTTTAAGAAGGTTGATGTTTTCTTCTTCTTCTTTTTTCCCTCAATTCTTTTGTGTCTATTTTTGTGTGTCGGTGTGTGGCATTAGTATCTTTTTATGGAGAGGCAAGTATTGTTCTTGTAGAACCATTTTCTTTTTGTGGCTACTATAGTACTTGCCTCACAAAATAGGTCCGGCTTTTTATGTACTGAGATGGATAAATGCTATGGAGTATACTAAGCACTGTGACATAATGGTTTTTTTTTTGTGTGTGTTTTTTTTAAGAATGGTTTCAGTAAAATAAGTAAAGTAAAATATGAATGCTGTTGAGCAACGTAGATGGTTGGATAGTGTTGTTTGATGAGAGAGAGAGAGAGAGAGAGAGAGAGTATGTGTGTGTGTGTGTGTGTGTGTGTGTGTGTGTGTGTGTATGCTATCAGTGTGCAATACTTTTTGATGTATGTGTGCATGTTCGTTACATGTGCACACAATCAGTAAGAGAGACTAAACAATGTTCAGTGGTTGATATACAGGGCTACAGCTCGTTATTCCGAAGGTTCGTTATTCCGAAGGCTCTTTATTCCTAAGATTCGTTATTCCGAAGGTTCATTGTTCCGAATTTCATTTTCGGATTAACCAATCTTCGGAATAACGAACCTTCGGAATAACGAACCTTCGGAATAACGCCACAAATTTTCGTATTAACGAACCCTTTTTCATTTTCGGATTAACGAACCTGTAGGTATAGGGAATTTGCGTGTTTCGGATTAACGACCCTTCGGAATAACGAACCTTCGGAAGAGCGAACCTTTGGAATAACGAACAGCACCCGACATGCAGTATACAGGGCTTTGTGTTTCCAATTAGTTCAATTCAATTATTATACTTCATTTTCATCCAACAAAAGGTAACTACATAATACATTGTGTACACACGCACGCACACACAAATGTATGTATGTATGTATGTATATATATACGTATATATATATATATATATATATATAGGTATATGAAGAGTTTTATCACAAATTCATAAGACTCCACTCTTGTTAAGATATTTGTGATTAAAAAAAAACAAAACCCAAAATACAGGATATTTTTAATCATAACTTCTAGAATATTCCTCGTATCACAAGTAAGGTATTGCTCTATGTTATGATGATGGACTTTACTTTGAAATGTTTGAAAATGGTAGTTAATAGCTAATTTTGCAATAATCCGAACATTTGTGGGGTTATTCTGAAGGTTAGTTATTCCGAAGGTTCGTTAATCCGAAAATAAAATAGGGTTCGCTATTCCGAAGGCTCGTTTTTCTGAAAAGGAAATAGGGTTTGTTATTCCGAAGGTTCGTTGATCCGAAGGTTCGTTAATCCGAAACACAAATTTCCTATACCTAGAGGTTCGTTAATCCGAAAATGAAAAAGCGTTCGTTAATCCGAACATTTGTGGGGTTATTCTGAAGGTTAGTTATTCCGAAGGTTCGTTAATCCGAAAATAAAATAGGGTTCGCTATTCCGAAGGCTCGTTTTTCTGAAAATGAAATAGGGTTTGTTACTCCGAAGGTTCGTTAATCCGAAAATGAAATTGGGTTCGTTATTTCGAAGGTTCGTTGTTCCGAAGTGATATAGGGTCCGTAACGAACCTTCGGAACAACGAGCTTTGTTTCATTTTCGGATTAACGAACCTTCGGAATAACAAACCTTATTTCATTTTCCGATTAACGAACCTTCGGAATAACGAATCTTCGGAATAATGAACCTTCGGAACAACGAACCTTCGGAATAACGAACCTTCGGACTAAAGAACCTTCGGAATAACGAACCTTCGGAATAACGAGCTGTAACCCTTGTCTACAGCAGGTCATTGCAGCAAATGGGTGCTGCACTAAGTACTAAAGACACGCCCTAGTGGGTTGAGTAACGTTACAACCTGTTTTTTGTGCATGTAAATGTTCCAATTTTGGATGGACGATAAATAGAATCTGGCATGCACCTCGGAACATGTGCATGTGGCTTTTAATTTGTCATTTTTTGTGTATTCATCCGTGTGTATTTATAGGGGGTTGAATAATTCTGCAACATGGTGTTTGTGTGAAAATTGCAATTTTGGATGGACTATGAAGTAAATCTTGACTTTTGTTTCGGTATTCAATTGTGATAAACTATCTGTTGACTACGTGAATGATTTAGTAACAGTCTGCAGTTGCAATGTTATTCTTTTCCAAAATGTCGAAAATGCGTGGGGGGGGGGGATAATTTTGCTGCCAACTGTATAGTATAATGTATTACTGGACAATGATTCTGTAGGGAAAGAATCGGGCAATGGGTCACAGGTCAAGTGAAAATGCTATAATTCAGCTTGTTACCCATATTTAGCAAAAAGCTGGAAGTATTATGGGAATTTGTATATGTAGTACATGTACCATACATAAAGTGATAATTTGCCGATCATGTGAAGCCCATCCGCATGTAGGCAAGCTGCATGGGAGCAACATGACATAGCGGTCAGTCGCCAGAGCGACATTTTAAGAAGGTTGATGTTTTCTTCTTCTTCTTTTTTCCCTCAATTCTTTTGTGTCTATTTTTGTGTGTCGGTGTGTGGCATTAGTATCTTTTTATGGAGAGGCAAGTATTGTTCTTGTAGAACCATTTTCTTTTTGTGGCTACTATAGTACTTGCCTCACAAAATAGGTCCGGCTTTTTATGTACTGAGATGGATAAATGCTATGGAGTATACTAAGCACTGTGACATAATGGTTTTTTTTTTGTGTGTGTTTTTTTTAAAGAATGGTTTCAGTAAAATAAGTAAAGTAAAATATGAATGCTGTTGAGCAACGTAGATGGTTGGATAGTGTTGTTTGATGAGAGAGAGAGAGAGAGAGAGAGTATGTGTGTGTGTGTGTGTGTGTGTGTGTGTGTGTATGCTATCAGTGTGCAATACTTTTTGATGTATGTGTGCATGTTCGTTACATGTGCACACAATCAATAAGAGAGACTAAACAATGTTCAGTGGTTGATACGGCTACAGCTCGTTATTCCGAAGGTTCGTTATTCCGAAGGCTCTTTATTCCTAAGATTCGTTATTCCGAAGGTTCATTGTTCCGAATTTCATTTTCGGATTAACCAATCTTCGGAATAACGAACCTTCGGAATAACGAACCTTCGGAATAACGCCACAAATTTTCGTATTAACGAACCCTTTTTCATTTTCGGATTAACGAACCTGTAGGTATAGGGAATTTGCGTGTTTCGGATTAACGACCCTTCGGAATAACGAACCTTCGGAAGAGCGAACCTTCGGAATAACGAACAGCACCCGACATGCAGTATACAGGGCTTTGTGTTTCCAATTAGTTCAATTCAATTATTATACTTCATTTTCATCCAACAAAAGGTAACTACATAATACATTGTGTACACACGCACGCACACACAAATGTATGTATGTATGTATGTATATATATACGTATATATATATATATATATATATATATATATATACATATATGTATATGAAGAGTTTTATCACAAATTTATAAGACTCCACTCTTGTTAAGATATTTGTGATTTTAAAAAAACAAAACCCAAAATACAGGATATTTTTAATCATAACTTCTAGAATATTCCTCGTTGTATCACAAGTAAGGTATTGCTCTATGTTATGATGATGGACTTTACTTTGAAATGTTTAAAAATGGTAGTTAATAGCTAATTTTGCAATAATTTCATACGTACACACACACACATATGTATGTATATATATATATATATATATATATATATATATATATATATATATATATATAGATAGATAGATATATATATATATATATAATAGTATATATATTCAGTGCCCTGGAAGGAATAGGGAAAACATAATCATAAGATCAATCTATAAAACAGAATAAAACTATATGAAAGGGCTTCAAATACTACTGTGACAAAGTTTATGAAGTTGGACATATTCATCGTAATTGAAATTGTTACAAAAATAGAAGGACGCCTTATATAAATAATTATTTAAGCAGAAGGGAACACCTATATATTTCTGTCATTTATTTTGATGAATTTCGTCGTGAGAGAGAGGGAGAGAGAAAAGAGATACTGTACATAACTGCAGCCGAATTGGCCGACATGCGAAATAATCTGGCAACTCTGGTAATGTATAATAGCGGCAACTTGCTGAAGTTGTCAAGCAGTACCTGGGCCGGGAGCCCATATACATGTATTCTCCTCCATTCTGGTTGAGAAAAACACCAACAAAACTATGTACACACTCACAGAACATACTGATTAATTTCTGAAAACGTAGTGGTCCAACATGTACTTTATTTCTGGTGGCCCCGGGCCCTGATTCACCGTTAAAATCGAGCCTTTCATTGTACATCGTGAGGGCATACGAGCACACCGTCGTGACCGTGGTGTGTAGTCGGAACCGACATGTTGTTGGGGAGGGTCTCCAAAGCCCTGTCGTCCTTGTTCTACCATACATTATAGGCCTACTATTCTTCGAATAGGTCTTCGACACCTTCCATTTAAAACCGCAAGACAGGACCATCACGCAGTTCTGACAGTCCACACTGGGGTCAAACTCGGGTCACCGCATGGTTTCACAAAGGGCAATGACCCTATTTGTGCTAGTCTCATCACCAGGACACGCCAGCGATATTTAAAATAAACCTGCCGCGGGTTTGTCAGACCAGAATTAGTCACATAATAGCCGCGAAGTACCTGTCTAAGTTTGTCGAGGATTCTCGTAAATTATTTCCTTTCTCGGTTTCCTGGACAAATGATGCGTGGACGGTGATTACCATATAACGGTGCTAGCCAAATTGACCGGCTAGACATGGGCTAATGAGATTACGTAATGCCAGACAGCACACGTGTTTCATCCAATGCGATTGCGTAAGCCGAACTCTAACGCCCACTCTGTGATAACAATAGTCTGTCCCTTTCTTGTCAGACCATACAATCCAGGGGCACATCCAGGAATTCCGTAAAGAAGGGGCGCCTTTACAAAATTAAAGGGGCGTACGCCCCCCCCCCCCCATTTTTCTCTTTATGTCTTTTGTTTTAACAAAAATTGAAGGGGGCGCGCGCCCGGTGCGTTCCCGCCTGGATCCGCCACTACAAACTGTAAAGAGGAGCAATGAGCAGACTAAAGACCAATCGTCTTAGAACGCTTTATATAGGAATGTCTAAACAGATAGGGAATTAGAACAAACTTTAAACGGGGAAGATTTAATCGTATGTCTTTCTCTTCCCCCCCCCCCCCCCTTCACCTGAATTTCAAAGGAGTGATTGTATAATTATTGGCAAAACTCGCCGTTTATTTTGCTTCACCAGTTCATTGTTAGTTTCTACGTTATTCCCCATTTCTCCGTTCGAAAGGGGTGAAAACCGGACTAGTAAGGCATGTTTTTTATCCGATGGTGTCGAATGGTGGTCACTTTCACAGCCGTATGGGGGGAATTATGAATTTTATGGTGATAATTTCTATGTTGGGGCTTCAGTTGGTATGCCCTAGAATTCGCGCCAAAATCCTGTTATCCCGCACTTTTGAACACAACGAGAGGCTCAAGTAAGAGTGAGTAGTTAACAATTGAGCTTGATTTGCGATTTTCCCTTTCTTTACTGATTATTTATGTAGTGCCAAACTTTTTTTAAATGCCAAAGAATGAGATAGAGAGAGAAACAGAAAGAGAGAGAGAGAGAGAGAGAGAGAGAGGGAGAGAGAGGAACAACACTGTGCAATGACGCGTGTTCACATTTGCTGAAGTAAAACAGTGCCAAGACAAAACAAATTAATGTTAAAGATTTCATTAAGAAAAAAGAAAAGAAAAAGAAATTGACCTAGAAAAGCGGGAGTCTTGGTATGTTAAAGGGACTGTACAGTTCTGGTTGAGGTGAGGATTTAGCTTTTAACGTTTTTACGAGATATTCAGAAACCACCTATGAGATGTCAAAGAGCATGCAATATTATTCTAAGGGGAATCAAAACTTTATTTGATGAAAATCGGTTTTGAAATGGCTGAGATATCCAAAAACAAGGTGAAACAAAGAGATCCTAATAAAAAGCGTGGCCTGTCGCCTTTTATTATTATCACGTGTGTTTGTTTTTATATCTCAGCCATTTGAAAACCGATTTTCATCAAATAAACGTTGAATCCTTCTTAAAATTACATGATCTTTCATATTTCATAGGAGGTTTCTCATGATCTCTCTTAGGAATGTTATAAACCTGAATCCTCACCTCAACCAGTACAGTACAGTCCTTGTAAAGTTCCACACGTTGCCAAGAACGAGTATAGGCAATTGAGTCGCGTCTTGGAAAATGGAGGAGCTGATGATGTCATCCCCTCGTAAGTCAGTCTCTCCCTCTCTCTCTCTCTCTCTCTCTCTCTCCCTCTCTTGCCTGTACTTTAATCTACAATGAATGGACGAGGGTCAGTGTATACTACAGATCCTATCCTTATCAAATTACTGTGGACTTTTCAGAACCTACAACGATGCGGAAAGGGACTGAGGGCCGATATGTCCGACGAAGACCTTCTTTATTGTTTCTATTTAAAAAAAAAAAATGGCGATACAGTGGCTCCCATTATAAAGAAGTTCTCGGGACCGGCAGATTTCTTTCGTTATGTCGAAATTTCGTCATAACCGAACAAATAAACAACACTAAGACATAGAACCGATAGATTTGCGACCTGATTTGTTGTAACCAGAATTTCGTTATAACCACCGTGTTCGTTATAACGGGAGTGCACTGTATTCTATAGTACTGACCAATGAGAGAGTGGAGATGGGATAACTCATCTCCGAGTTTGTCTACATGGTTTCGACCAATATTGTTACATGCAGAATTTAACACATTCCACATTCTATGTTTTAACAAAAAGAAATGATGGAACTGTGATCACGCTCTTCGGTTGAGTTTACTCCATTATTGTTCAAGTCCATCTTCAGAGTGTTGTGGAATCGTACCTGAAACAAGTCCGACAATATTGAAATGAATATAAGCCGTCGCATTCTGTTGTTATGAAACTGCTGTTGTGAAACATAAGTACGTGCACTGTTTGGGAGATCCCGGGGTCAAAGGTCGTTCGATAATTAATAATTATGACATCCCATCCCATCGTCAGGGTTATTATGTTGTTGAGAGGTGCCGCGCCAAAGCAGAAAAGTTTTCGCGGGAAACAGCTTCTGGAATACAGCCAGTATTACACCTACCCGCTCTCCGTCTTATGGCGAGAACACATATAGCACATCACAGAGTCAAAAGGAAAATAAACTTGTGAAACATTAAAGGACAAGTTCACCTTCATATCCGTGGATTGAGTGAATGCATCAATATTAGTAATAGAACAATGTGTCATCAGTGAACATTTGGGGAAAATCTGACAATCTGATCAAAAGTTATGATTTTTTTTTTTTAGTATCTGCAGTCACTGCTGGATGATAAGACTACTACGGTGTATGATGTCATATGCGTACAACGATATAAGGAAAATAATTATAAAGAGAATTTCACAATTTTTTACTTTTTGAAAAGAGTTTATACATTTCCTCGACTTGTCACCGACGTAACTATGTTAAGGGTAATATAATTCCCCTTGCCTTCTGAAAGAGGGAACGCAAGTGACCTTTTATTCAGGGAGAAAAGTGGAAATATGTTGATTTTTAAAAAAATATTTTCTTTATATCGTTGTACACTTGTAACACCACAAGCTGTAGTAGTCTTCTCATCCAGCAGTGACTGCACAGAAACTTCAAAAATTCATAACTTTTGAGCGGATTATCCGATTTTCATCAAACTCTCATTGATGTGTTTTACCAATATTGCTGGATTGATTTGCTCAATCCACATCTCTATGAAGGTGGACGTGTCCTTTAAATACGCCCGCATTCTTTTTGTTTGTGCAATGATTTGTTGCTGGTTTGGGAGGTGCATGTTTATTGTTTTGCCAGATGGCAGGCAGTTTGATAAGTAGTAATTAACAAACGTGACACAGCTGCAACCATAATGGAAGTTTGCATCTATCACTGAACGAATTGCCCTCATAATTAATTTCTTATCATGGCTTGTATGAGTACGTGGACGACGTACTTGTACTTGTTTGTTTGTACCCCCCCCCCCCCCCCGTCATTTTGCATGTTTGAATGATGAAATGGTAGCAGCCGCTATTCTCAATTTCAGAATGGATTATAACACCTGGCATTGCAAGTTATAGGCCCTACAATAAGCTGCAGTCGGACCGCGACCCGGCCTCCTTTCTGTCTGGTAATGTACGCCAATAGATGGCGCTACAGCACTTCAAACCGTGAAGAATCGTTTTGCAAGCAGTCCTTTTTAGCTCACCTCACAGCTACTGAGCAGTGAAGTTGTTGCAGGTATATATTGCCGATATTACCGGTAATTGTCCGGCCTCGCGTTCGGTGTCCATCGTCCATCATGCGTAAACTTTTTTAGATTTTCAGCAACTCCTTCTAGAAACTCCCAAGACGGTTTTTCACAAATTTGGCAGAGAGCAGCATCACTGGGATTAAAGGATCACAATCAATTTGTTCAAACGGGCACCATGCCAAAGTGGGGCCCAAATTGTACATTTTCATCTTCTTAAAAATCCATTTTCAGATTTTTACCAAACATGGCAGGTGTTACAGCCAAGATGATAGAGTAGCCGTAAATATTTGTAGGCTCATAGATAGGCAACATATTCTACACTTGCCTTAAAGGGGCTGTACAGTACTGGTTGAGGTGGGGATTCATGTTTTATACATTCCTAAATGAGATACAGTTTTATAATGAGAAACCTCTTATGGAATATGAAAGAGCATGTGATTTTAAGAAGGATTCAACGTTTATTTGATGAAAATGACAGAGATATCCAAAAAGGTGATAATAATAAAAGGCGACAGGCCACAACTTTATTAGGATCTCTTTGTTTCACCTTGTTTTTGGATATCTCGGCCACTGCAAAACCGATTTTCATCAAATAAACTTTTGATACCCCCTTAGAATTGCATGCTCTTTGACATCTCATAGAGTGGTTTCTGAATATCTCGCAAAATGTTAAAAGCTAAATCCTCACCTCGACCAGAACTGTACACACCCTTTAAAAATAGAATTTTATTCTATTCTATTTTTTATTTTATTTTTAAATCAAATTGTCTTCTCAAGAACCAGAAGTGATAAGGCCCAAGCTAAGTTAATAGTGCTGCAGTATATGAGTAAGTAGATTAATATTAGGGACTGTCCATCCAGGTTTGGGCAGATCTAGGGTTGGGCTGGGGGGCGACCAATATTGTTATTGTTAAAATGTTTATATAATGTCTGTTGTTTGATGTAATTTATACGTTTTTCATGTGATGCATTATAATTTAGCCTTCGGGCTACTACTTTGCATGTTTGTTCCAATAAACCATTATCAATCAATCAATCAATTCGATCATATTATTTTCATGTTCTTCAGAACGCAGTCTGATTTTCATATTTTTCTTGTAGACACATTTGATAGGATTTTGTTGCATTTCAGCACTACTTTTTCATATATACAAAGAATTTCAACAGGTAGCCAATTGATAAAAAAATATATATATTGAGTAATATTTTGAAGAGTAAATTACATGGGAAATAGTGATGTGGTTGACTTAAATGTACAGCACTTTATTTTTTTGATAATACAAAATGATTACCGGCATGTGTCTTTTACACATTAGATAAAAATAAGATTTAACGTACCTGCTGTTTAAACAAATCTAGGAGTACATGTAATAGAAATGCAGAAAACCATTGTCATGACTGTAAGCAGATGCTTGATGAAGATAATGACCTAAAGTATACCTGGGTACACGTCAAATAATACAATCAAAATATTCTGCCGCCCTTGATAGTATAGAAACTGACTTTAGCTTTCACAACCCATTGTGTCAAATTTCGGGTGTGTCAGGATGCGCGAGGCTGAAGTACCTCTGAAGTGTTCACACTGTAGTTCTGTAATTAAACAGGTTCTGCATACAATTCCCTGTTGTGTGCGCTGTATTATCTGAGGATGAGGTGGAAAAACTTTTGAAAAAGCGATTTAAAGTTGAGACACAGCACCACCTGGCTGTTTCTCATGAAGGTACACCTTATTCACCCCTGGTCACCAAGTGTATTGTAAAGGTAACATGCTGTTTTTGTTGTGTGTGTGTATGTGTGTGTGTGTGTGTGTGTGTGTGTGTGCGTGTGTGTGTGTGTGTGTGTGTGTGTGTGTGTGTGTGTGTATGTATGTGTGTATGTGTGTGTGTGTGTGTGTGTGTGTGTGTGTGCATGCCTTTATTTCATTCTATTTTTTTTTGGGGGGGGGGATGGGTAGGATTGGATACAGCTAGATTAAAGAAAAAAACATACAGGCAGTATTACATCCATATGAAGAGTTTGTTCGCAAAAACCGATAAGTCCATTTTTGAAGATTTTGAAGTACGGTCTCTGTCATAAAGTACAAATAATACCTTTTAAATGATATATTGGTCACTACATATATAGGTACATTTTTGAAGTTATGGTCAAAAGAAGCAACAATTTTCTTATTATTCTCCTTATTTTTCTTGACCTTTAATCGCAAATATCTCCATTTGGCAAATATGGACTTATCGGTTTTTGCGAACAAACTCTTCATATACAATTGATGACATCTTTAAGCCAAATAGAATAATTCAGTGAACTGTACGACATTTTCATTTGTGCAAGAATATAATTATTGAATATGATGACAAAAAGTGTGTTGCCCAAAATAATCAGTCCACAGTCCAAGAGAATTTCAGAAACGTTTTCTTAACATTATTTTGGGATAATATGCCAGTTTACTAACCTTCAAATTTCATATGTTTGCAAAAACCTATAAGTCCATATTTGCTAAATGGAGATATTTGCGATTAAAGGTCAGGAAAAATAAAGAGAATAATGAGAAAATGTTTGCTTCTTTTGACCATAACTTCAAAAATGTACCTTTATAGTAGTGACCAATATATCATTTAAAAGGTATCATTTTGTACTTTATGACAGAGACCGTACTTCAAAATCTTCAAAAATGGATTTATCGGTTTTTGCGAACAAACTCTTCATATACGTATATGAAGAGTTTGTTTGCAAAAACCGATAAGTCCATTTGCCAAATGGAGATATTTGCGATTAAAGGTCAGGAAAAATAAAGAGAATACTAAGAAAATTTTTGCTTCTTTTGACCATAACTTCAAAAATGTACTTTTATATGTAGCGACCAATATATCATTTAATAAGGTATTATTTTGTACTTTATGACAGAGACCGTATTTCAAAATCTTCAAAAATGGACTTATTGGTTTTTTCAAACAAACTCTTCATATATATATATATATATATATATATATATATATATATATATACATATAGTACACAAAGTTTGTTCCTGACAACCAGAATGCTTACCAGCGGTTTGCCTGCCATAGCAACAACTACTGTATCCAGGGTAGATTCCATGTACATGATGAAGTTAATTCATCAGGAACATAAATGGAAAGCTTGTTACTATGTGTAGCCCCAGAAAAAACAACAACAACATAACTATGACTAGATTGGTAAATCAGTCTATTTGTTTTGTGACACTGCAGGTCATTGTGTTCAATAGTGTCCCATTTGATCTTGTTGAGATATGAAATACAAATAATACTATATGCTCATGTTTTGAATAGTATCGAATTTTTGACATCGAATATAAAATATCTCTGAGGAAGGGAAAAAAGCCTTGTAAGTTTGAATATCATTTAAAAAAACTTGAAAAAAAAATTTTTTACCTAGTGAATCAGAATCGGAAGGTATGTATTTCAAGAAAACTTAATTTCATTTGAAACAAAAATATATGATTGATGATACGCAATAATTGTAAAAGACTTTTTTTTTTCTTCAGATGAGTGTGATTGGATGCTTTAAAAGTAGGAGGCCGGGGGAAATGCATTCTTGTTTTACGACAGGGGTCATATTTTGAGCTACTTGGACATCAAACACATGGAAGACAACATTCTTTTCTTGTTATTTTTTAATCACTTTTCTTTTTTAAACAATACACTTTATATATTACACTTGCAACATGCAGTATGAAAGGTAAAGTGAGGATATTGTAACAATTCCTAACTGGTGCAACAAACTGACAATGCAGATAAAACTTGTAATTGAGCTTAGAGGTTCAACTGAGGCAGCTGGCTGCCCCATTACACTCATTGTACAATAGCGGCTTCAAATTTTAATGTCAGACGTGTCAGTGTTTATCACAGATATGGTGCCACTAAAGGTTTCATGAAGACATTCGGGCCAGTTAAGGTTTCATGAAGACATCTCGTATTCAGCTACCTGGAGATTAGCTGATGAACGAGAGATTGGCATCACAAGAGCGATTTGCAGATTATCTCTTGTCAAACAAGCCAGTGATTGAAGAGGGTTGATACGGAAAGGTTGGGTCAGATAACTCTGTACAGTCACAATTGGGGTCATACAGTGTATATGGAGCTACACCTGTACATGGACAAGGAACGCATGAAGACGAAACTCTCATTCTTTTCCTTTATTCTCCTTTAAAAAAAAAAATCACTTTTCTAACAATACAGTTTATATGTTACACTTGCAACGTGCAGTGCAGATGGTAAAGGATATTGCCATAACAGTTCCTAAATGGTGTAACAGATTGACAATGCAGATATAACTTGAAGCTTTGAGGTTCAACAGAGGGAGCAGGGCGCCCCCGTGTGGTCTCAAAATTGAAGGGAAATGGAACCCAATAAATGTGTGGATTGAGTGAATGCAGCATTACTAGAATACATTAGCGAAGTATGAGGAAAATGAGATAATCTGTATAAAACTGAGGATTTTGTTTTGGTACAGCCATTGCTGGATGAGAAGACAATGAACACCTGGCAACATCACATAAGGAACAACCGTGACAGAAAATAAGAATTTACTTGAAAAAAAAACCAACATCTTATACAACGCCACTGTTTAATCACCACACAACACAAGCTATCTGTTTGAAAAATTGGATCATGAGTGAAGCTT
This sequence comes from Diadema antillarum, assembly GCF_040938485.1. Lineage (NCBI taxonomy): Eukaryota > Metazoa > Echinodermata > Echinoidea > Diadematoida > Diadematidae > Diadema > Diadema antillarum. The sequence goes on from NW_027270955.1 coordinate 1,554,261, forward strand.
TTACCGTAATGTGGCATTTGATGATTTATCTATCAGTTTTGGCAGGGTGGTGCGTTTGAGCAAAACATGCGAACTTGGCAAGCCATCGACCGGGTCGGGCATGCAACTGTGGCACATAAAGCGTTGAATCACACTTCAGTACAACAAGACTTTAAATGAACAAATTTATCACTAAAGTCTCATATTGTGACCCTTATGTTCTTACTCTTTAGCCCCTATTGAGTTTATACAAAGTGCCCTCAAACAATGCAAAATTTGTGTAAGCGGCATGAGATGGCAAAACAATGTACCATGTCAAAAATTCATGAAAATTGTAGTCGCATATCTCAGCTTATTTAAGTAGTGTATAAGCTAACTCTTGACCAAATCTCGAAATCAGAACCCATTCCGTTATTGAGATATGACAAGCCCTCCCAGTGGGAATTGTTCAAATTTTGTTGGCAAAACAACGTAAGCGGGGATACACTTGCCCCTGCTCAACACGTCGGGCATGGACTTGGCAAAACAATGTATCTACATGCAATACATTATTTTGCCATCTACATGTTTACGCAGTAATAGGCCGCGCCCGACTGCAGAAGCACGCGCATATTGACATTGTAATACATGTACATTATACGCGCGCCAGTGATAGAGACTTACGTTGCTTTGCTGTATCAATGGCAATAGTGTGGTTATGTTGAGACGGCAAAACAACATTATGTTTTGATTAAATGCAAATCATTCTAAAAATAAAGGGTCTACTGAAATCAATTTGCATTCACTGTACTACTGATACTGTTAGTCCTTTTAGGGTAAGATATGAAGTGTTGAAGGAAAACAGAAAAAGAGCTGTAGATTTAAGAAACTTCCGGCTTGATTTACTGGAAGTGAGGTTGGATGTAGATACATTGTTTTGCCATCTCAAAGCCGTAATGACTGTTGAATATCCTACAACATGTGATTGTCCAATAATCATTAGTACTGTGGAGAAGGTTACATTTCTACAGAGGCGAACAGGTGGGGATTTTTATTGGGCAGATATTACTGTTGTGCAAATGATTTTGCAAAATTGCCACAGGAAAATAATACCCACTAATCTTGTTCACTATTTGATCAATGATGTGAGCAATGTAACAGTAGGCCTATATGGAACCTTGTCGTTGAGTATGCAAACATAACAACAAAAATAGAAAAAATGTAAAAACTATGGATCTAATACAGTCACTAAAAACAATGATTCTGGAGAGTAGTTATACAGATACTTAAGAATTTCATACAACTCATTGCACTATAAAAATAGGGCTGCCAACTAGTTTATTTTCCTTTTCTCTATATTCAGTATATTTTTCCTACATCAAAGCAAGACACCGTTTGAAAAATAAAACCGTTTCTTCTTAAACTTCATTTAGCATGCCTAGCATGTGCAGGTTTCCCTATTTGTAAGCAAAAACATGATTTTTGCCATCAAAATACACTTTGATGTGTTCTGTTTTGTTTATACTACATATCAGTACCAAATATTTTGATCTGCTGATCGAACATATTCATCAGAATAGAGTCATATGAAGCAGCACGTCTATAAATTCCTTGACACACTTGAAAGCTGGTCGAAGTGGATTTGAGAAAACAGTGGGAACTTCAACATGTATACATATAATTATATATAATTATTATTCATTTCTGCCACTTATAGCAGAAGTATGTAATCGCTTTCACAAAGTGTAAATTCTCACGTCACACTCAAAATGAAATGTACAAATACAGTGTAAATCAAAGAAATTTGCAGAAACCGCTCATGGCATAATCACTTGTAGATGAGACAAAGTGAAGTCAATAAACTTTAAAACAGTATATCAAACTGGTTGTTCTGTCCTCCAACACAAATGGCATACCCTCAGTTTCACAAACCTTATTCAAAAAGTGTCTGCTTGCCAAACACAAGGCAAATATTTCAACATGCCACCAAAGTTTGCATCATGGAAAACTGGTCGCAAAGTTGGGTGCACATCTCAACACAGTGCACTTGCACTTATCTACACACAGACACAGACACAGACACAGACACACACACACATACACACATTTTTGACTGTTTAAAAAAAATCTAAATAAAAACAACCAAAAAATCACAACAAAACCCACAACTTTCCAAAGGTTCCGTCTGGACATTTGCCCCGTTGAAGCAGTGATCTTTGACCCCCCCCCCCCCCAAAAAAAAAGCTCTGTGGCCCCTGTACACACACACACACACACACACACACACACACACACACACACACACACACACACACACACACACACACACACAAATACACATACATCAACGTATGACAGCCACAGGTGACTAGCTGAGAAAACATCACTCTTCACTAAGATGACATTGCGATATTTCAATACACTTCAATGCTACTATAATGTACGTACAACATCTCTTTCATAGGATACGATAGCACTATATAGCAGCAAAGATATCTCATTATCAATTTGGAACAATTCATAGCTCACACTCACAGATCAAGAGTCTTCATATATGTGACTGTGCATCACAAAAGCAACAAAAAATTCAAATTCACTGATATTGTGTGGTGACTCAAAATAGGTGAAATGGGTCAACCAAGTCAGTCTTTAGTGTTTTTTTCTGAAAGAGCAATACTTCGTCCACATCACTGTAAAGTTTGAGCTCATAAAACAAATGGGAAACTGTGTTTTTTAGTAGTTTTACTAGCACACTTTTTTGGTAGAATAGTGTGATAAGGTGTGTCTTAGATTCCCTTTCCATTTCTTTGAAACCCTTTACACACTCTTCACTTTAAACTCTAATAAGTTCTGAAAGGATGATGCTACTACTTTGAAAATTTGTAATACTCGTGGCTAGTATGTGGTAATAGAGCATGCTCAATTTCAGCTTGATCTGATAATCCCTTAATTGTTGTTGCTATGAGGTTTTACATCCTGTTTTTTGTCCCATTGAAGGCAGGGTGCATGGCTTGGTAAAGATTAAGCACTTGAACAGACCCTGTACTTCAGAGTCTACTTTGCTCAAGACACACTTTTCCAGAGTGTGTGCCTTCTTTCTAATATTTAGATAGGTTAGGAGAGTCCATATGACTTGAGTTATATATCATTTTAAAGCTTAAAGTCAGCTCTTAAACTAGAAAGCCATGTCTGGCGACTTTTTGTTGGTTTTGTGCTGCAGGATCACATAAATACATACATAGCGGAATATTAATGCCCACAGTGACACATTCTGCTGAATAGATTCTCATCATATATCCTTATTGTCTAAATATTCTTAGTAACTTGTCATGACCTTAACACATGTGCACGCTGAAAACTTGAAATTGAACATGTCAGCATGGTTTTTGACTTTGCTTTCAAGGGGAAATCCAGTCCAAGTATAGGTTAGTCTGATAAGAAAGAGTAAAATCGTACGAATTCAATGGCAAAATTTTGATTGAAATCGGGTGAAAAATAAGGTAAGTTATGACATTTTGAAGTTTCGCTATTTTGGGGGGAAACAGTTCTTGGACGGCCAATATGAATATGCAAATGGAAAGTGAGCATGTCATCCCCTCACAACTTACCGTATAGTTTAACATAACATTTTAAAAGTTCCAGTTTTTAATTTAAACGGAATTATGCCTGAGGTTCAAATCCTGATATATCTTTACTGATCACTATTCTGAAGTTATTCAACCAGGAATAACATCATGTTTTAAACCTCAATGACAGAAACATTGAATTTTCGTCATTTTTTGTACACGAACAATGAAAAATTGTGAGGTTGTGACATAGTCAGCTCACACATTTGCAAATTCATATCCACTGTACAAGAACAGTTTTGCAGAAATTAGCAAAACTTCAAAATTTCGTAACTTCCTATTTTTCGTCAAATTTCAGTCAAATTTTTACCGTTGAATTCGTAAGGTCTTACTCTTTTTTATCAGACTAACTTATTTTTGGACTGGATTTCCCCTTTAATGGCACATGTTGATGGGAGTGGTACCGTCCAAAAAAAGTCAGGACAAGCGTTTTTAGTCACTTTGCATCTGGTACACTGCTTTCTGATACACTCATAATGGGCTTTGCTAACACTGACAAAATGTATCAAAATTGTGTTCACATGTAGCATGCCAAATTCAATTGATGTTAATGAAAAGCAACAGTGTTATTACGTAAAAAAAAAGCAGACATTGCATGAAACAATCATGTGGAATAATGAATTGCAAATCCACAATCTTGCAGCTACAGTAGACGCTATGAAGCCATAATGATGTGGTCAGAATTCAGAATTACAAACGTACATCCTTACACACAATTATTCTTATTCCGTCCTTCAGATTAGGCAGATGTGTGTTAACTTGCAGCAAAGTTGAATACAGCGGCATGGGGAGAATTTGGGGTTTTCCCCATCTTCTTCCATCCTAACAGAAGAAAAAAGCTGGGACTGTTATATTCAGGTGCCTAGACTTGCATGGGATTACAGCTTGGGGTGGATCACTTGTAAGATTTACTGAATGACAAAAAAGATGTAATGCGCACTTTAAAACCTAGCGCATATCGGTACAGTTGTCATTGGCACATGGCTTTTAACATTTACGGATAATGCTCAGTATGTCCTTGGCGATTACTAGGGGATGATGGCACCACATCCTTGTACTATTAATCACTTTCTCTCGGGGGAAATGTATAGCTGCCCTTTCCCCATAGACAAAGAAAGTATCAAAAAAGAATTTATATTGTGACAGTAGCATTTACGCAAGATGAATTATGGCAAAATTTATAACAAGCCGTGCATAAAATTTCTACCTTAGAGAAAAACTTACGTTACTTTTTACAGAGTTTCTTTTTTTTTTTCTGGTGTTAAAGTCAATGGCAGAATCTTAAAAACCTGAGTTTTCAGTTCCTACCAGAGTTTCTCTTTTTTTTTCCCCCAGGCAAATCATTTTCTAGGCAACAGGCACTTGGAGTACACTGCGTAGGCATGCCCATCAAAAGCTTTTCCAATGAAGATATTTCTTATTTCTTCCTCCTTTTCTGTAAAAAAAAAAAACAGTCAAGGACATACAAATGAGTCAGCATGTAAAATGACATAACGAGTACTCTTGAATCAAAGCCTTAAATTCATCAAAATATAAAATAAAAAAACAGGGTCAGCATAATCAGTGATGTCATGGTAGGCTTGTAATCCCTGATCAGCAAAGCTATACAAGCCGTAGGATGCTTCAGTCCCTCCCCTTGACAATTTTGTTGCAGTCATTGTCTGAACACCATTTTGTGGAAATTCTGTTGCTGTATGTAAAGCAAGTTGCCCATTATTCGACCATAATGCTGTCCAAAATTCATCTGTCGGCCATATCGATATGAGAAACCTATGCTTTTGCGTGCGGTCAAATTTCGGCACGGAAGTTGAAACATGGTGCGGGTGTTTCACTTCACAAAGCTCTGTGCATTCCTAATATAATGTGCTATTAAAAAAAAACCAACAACAGCATTTGGACATGTTCCTTGTATGAAACACTTCTGTACACAGCAAACTATTTCAAGTGGGCGAAAAAATTGTTTTCCACAAGAGATATAGACATGTGCAAAATGCACTAACATTTTAAAGGGCATTCCAGATGATTTACATATTTTCACATCATGTACTACATAAATCGATAACGCCATGTATAGATATGAGGAATTCATTGTTGTCCTTGGGCAGATAAACCAATGCTCTGAAAGTCCACTAACCCAAAACATAATACACTGCACAAGGATGATGACATAGGAGGCTCACATATTCCAGTAATGCAGCAATGCCATATCATTACAATACCATTTAATACTATTATAGAAGCTCATCTGAACTCATAACCATCCGTCACCCATCCTGGTACACCCTCCGCTCCTCACAAGGTATCACACTGAATCACCCAACTTCCAAGATGCTGGCAACACTTGGTGATAAAGCATTTTCATCTGCTGCTCCCAAACTGTGGAATCAACTACCCCAAACTCTCCGCAACCAGCAATCTCTCGTCACCTTCAAAAAACATCTAAAAACTCACTTGTTCCGTTTATATCAATAATCCACTGGTAAAGGGCATTTGAACATGTATGTTTATGGAAAATGCGCTATATAAATGTATTATTATTATTATTATTATTATTATTATTATTATTATTATTATTATTATTATTATTATTATTATTATCTGTTTTGGAAATTCAACTAAAATTGGCGTATTGAGATCAAAAGTTAACACCAATTTTACCATTTAACAAGTTTGCCTGTATAGAATTTATGCATGCTTTCTTCTTTTGTTCTACTTCCGTCAGAACCCAATCATGCCTTCTTATACACTGCTGCTATGTCATCATCCTCGTTCATTGTGATTTGTTATGAATTTTGAAAACATCCTCATTCCTCATCCCAATCGCTATAAATCCTGAAACTCTGCAACCAGTATACTGTATAATCTGTTATATTCGTGAGGGTTTAATTTTTGCGAATTTAGCGAATCACAGCTGGATGGTGAATTTAACAACATGCGAAAATGTCTCCATGCGCTTTGTTAACCTGTTGAGGACGAGTCCCGAGTATACTCGGGCAAGCATCTATGGGAAATGCGTGTTGTAGCAAAATCAAACCGTCCTCAACGGGTAATACAGCATTAATGTAAAGGTCGGCGTCCATTCGCGAAAACAACATCTCGCGAAAATGTCTATGACCTCGTCACTCGCAAAAATATCTGTATGCGAAAATAACAGCGTATACTGTAACCAATTTATAAATCTTCAAATGCAAACGTCTAAAAATCATCTGGAAGTGTCCTTCAACAACAGCAGCAATATGACGACATAGAGTAAAAAGAACGACAACAGAGAGGAAGGAAATTCTTAGTGACCGCATGTGTGCGGTCGTCAAGACCCAGAGACGCTTTTCTCCGGCGCCTGCTTGTGGGCGAGGTAGAGGAAAGCGATGCTGGAGAGGGCGCTGATCAGGAACATGTTGTCGAACCAGCGGTGGTAGAAGTTGAATTGCAGGTCGCCCAGCACCTGCGTGATGATCATGCGATACTGCGGCGGCACGTTCATGCGCATCAGGAGGACCGACGACACAAAGTACATGCCCTGTATGGATTGAGCGAGGGAAGAGATGTGCACGCATGTAAACAAGTCTTTTCTCAGGCCAAAAGGTTTGGTAGAACAGGGTACAGAATTCTCACAGTGTCATTTACAGGTTGTTGGATAAGACACATTCATTCACCCAAAAACACACGCACACATAATAAAGAATCAAACACCATAAAAGTTTACATGCTAATTCAACCATAATTCAACAACAATTCAGACATATATTTCTGTTTCAGTATAATGACAAGATATGGTTGTTAACCAATAAACAATGGTATATAGATGAATTCAACATGAATATATTTCATTGGTATAACAAATTGGTGCTGTCATTGTTTTGTTTCCAGTGTTCCACATCTTACAAGCTTAGCTATTTAGTGGAACACTGTTTTCCGTTGTTACGATTACTTACTTTTTTGTGTTGTTACTATGACAAAGTGTGCATTGTTTCTTTTTTTTATGACATAATTCGTGCATATACTTTATACTGTATTCGAAAAACAACAACCAAAAACTGTCCTCATCAGATGAATGAAAGATAAATCAACAACTTGTACCGCTTTGATTCATGTTTTCTTTTTCTTTTTTATGATAAAAATAAACAAACTATTGAATTGAATTGAATTGAATTGAATTGAATTGAATTGAATTGAATTGAATTGAATTGAATTGAATTGAATTGAATTGAATTGAATTGAATTGAATTGAATTGAATTGAATTGAATTGAATTGAAGAATGAACATATGGAACATGATTGTGGCAGATCTATTCTACAACTTTGCTGCAGCTTTCAGGGAGAAGGGGGTACACAAAGAAAGGAACTTACCATGATCTGGGCAAGACCCAGAACAATAATATTGGAAGACTTGGAGCTTGCCATTGTGTAGAAGAACTGTAAAGAAAGTGGAGCAAAACCATATATTGTTTCAGGAGAGACAACAGTTGTATATCTATTCTAAAAATATACCATTTCTGGTTAATTTTGTTTCTAGCATGGGACATGCCTATTTAAGTATAGAAGAACTGCAAAGTGGATTTTTGAGGCCTAAATGGAAATTGAAAGATTGATATCAGTTGCATATTCAGTCAAGGGGTAAAACATAATGTGGCAGTAAACTTGCTTTTCATATTGGTCAGTCTTGCTCATCAAAATATTTCGCTAATATTGTCACGCAACATATTAACCCCTTGAAGACTAGTCCCAATCATATCCCTCACAAATTATTCTTGTCCGCTGATTGGTCGAGAGCACTGAAAACGACAAAACATATTTCTACCATACAAATCCTTGTCCCGTCCGCGTCTTACTATTCTCCCTAGGGAAATAGTACAAAAACTATACCATGCTGCCATGGAGATACTTGCTAAGCGCTCACGCGCCACTCTTGTCGCAAGCGCGTAACCAGCATGAGGCATCACGTCACAGTACGGTTTTCCACCAAACGCGCTACGTGAAGGCTTCGAGAGAAAAAGGGCATCGCGCAGCGCAGTCGATACATACACTTTCACGTTGTAATTTTGTGCGTAAAGAAGATGACTTTAGATCAGTAAACCACTCACTTTACTTTGCTGGTACTCTTAAAATTCATTGGGAGGTATATAAAGCAAACATACCAGGCCATTTTTCGAGGTTCTGGTTAAACTATGTGCCTTTGGTGACTTCAGTAGCACTATTTCGCTACTGAAGTCACCTCATGCACGTAGTTTCAACAATAATCTCTCAGGCCTGGTATATTTGTATACTATCGTATACCCTGGCTGATATCAATGGGAAATACATGTTACAGCAAAATCAGCTCACGTCAACACTTATCCTCAACAGGGAAAAAAAGAATTGGATACTCATATATGTGCAGTGTCCTTCATGGCTTTCCCCCAAAAAGGCAAAATACAAATTTATCAATGATCCCATCACAACACCTGTCCATATTGGGGTCTGGTACAAAATGAATTCAAATTCAAATTCAGATCAAAGGAATGTTCCTACCTTTGTGAGTTTGATCAGTAAGCCTCTGATTTGTGTCACGATAATGATTCCAACCACGATGAAAGAAATTTGCTGGGACCAGAATTTCACCTGGAAAGAGAGAAGAAAGAAAGAAAAAGAAAATATAAACACAGTACACAAATTAAGTTGAAAGTAAACAGTAATTATGGAATTTGGAAGACCCTTATTGCCACACTAAACTTTCTATTGTTTTCTATACGACATTAAATATGCTGACTGCTCCCCAAATTGACTACAGTGTACCATAATGTTCACTCACTGTAAACAAATTACACGTCACTGTGGTTTTAACTTGGTGAATTCTATCAGTTGCTTGATATTTGCCAAATTACAAGCCCGTAGGAACACATCGAAGTACATGTATTATGCCTCTATGTGAATGCACAGTAGGCTTTTCTATTTAACTGATGCCTGAGCAATACACAATCAGTATTCAGCTAGCACTCTGAGAACATTCACACAAATGGAAGGACTCATGAATTTTCATACGAGTCCAAATTTGTGATGAAGCATTTTCGTTCAAAGATTGCAGCATTTTCAAACAAATAATTATATGAATGCTACTCAAAGACTATAAGTTGCCTGACTACAATTGTTATTTTAAAAAAATGCATTGACTAGTTATACGATTATAGATGCTGTTTTGAAACAACATTACGTGTGACAGATTTATTTGATATGTTTGGTTGCATCTGGTCTCAAAGTTTGACTTTCACTGTCTCTTTGAATCGGAATTCGCTATGAATGTGACTTATTTCACACGTGCATTCTTGTGTTATTTTTTTCTTCTTCACCCCCCATCTCATTCCCTTTTCCCTGTCATTACTCTTTTCCCCGTTTTGTTTTCTCTGCTGGTTATATTTGCTCCAAGTTATGTGTTTTATCTAATTTGTGTCCCATTGCCACTGGGATATCTATTCACACTGTTATTGCTTCCCTGGAACCCACAATTGGTAATTACAAGCTCTGCTTACATGATTCAATCATATTTCACATCATGTTAAAATAAGTCTTGCATATCGACCTCTCATGTAGACACATTTTCTAGTTATAATCTGCTGTATATTTTGTCTTCTGTATTTTACTTACTATACAATTGTATCAGCTTAACCCTAACCAGGCCGGGCTTTTTTGGGTGTTTTGGTTTTTTTTGCATAGACTTTATACACAAAATCACGTTTTTGAGCCATTTTCGGTCTGACAGGCATGTATAAAATGCTATTCAGCGTCATAACGGTACGCGCAATTTTCGCGAAAATGGTGTCAAAAGATGCGCGAGACTTGAAAGTGAAAAGTCAGCGAACGGCGCGGTCAAAAATTTCGCCCGGCGGAGTAGTCGCAAAAATTCCCGGCCTTTTTAGGGTTAATGTGAAGTGAAATATGTAAATGAAAGTGCTGGAACTGTTGACTGAGTCGAAAGTGTAGGACCAGGGCAGGTTCAGTATCATAGAATCAAATCAAATCAAAATCCCAGATAATGTGATTCTCACAGGATAATCATATGACAAATCCTGTTTCCATACGCAAATAATTAGCTGTATCGATAAAATTATCTTATCTGTATGAAATTAAGATAAAAAAAAGACAATAGAACATGTAACTTGAAATAGGGTCTCTTGCAAAGCTACTAGCAAAACTGGGGATTAGAGGGGTGAAGAATTAACATTGTAAAATTAGAAACAATCATGGCATGAAACTTTCCAAAATTGGAGCCGATGGGCTTTTTCGAGGCAAGGAACTTTGACAAATTGCCACTGGCATTCAATGCATTGTATAGACAAACATGGATGCATTCTACTCTTGCAAATCTTGGCTCCTCATGGAATTCACGAAAGTTTCATGCACATGAAAATTTCTGGTTTTACAGTAAGCTACTAAATACAATAATGCTTTACATCAAAGTCGAACCCGAGCCAGTTGATTGATATCTCGAAGAATTTGGAGATGGGGTCGGTCTTGCCGACGCGGTCGAAGATGATGTTGATGGTGCAGATGGTGATCTTCCAGAGGCAGTAGAGGGAGAAGAAATATCCCGAGAGATTGAAGAACTGGCCCTTGAGGGTCTTGGAGTACTCTATCCGCTCCTGAAGAGCAACAGGAAAGGGAAGAAGTAGAGATTAAGGATTTAAGGGACAGCTTTAAAAACTTGGTAGCGCACAGAAACATTGGGTGGTCCAATTGAATGGATCATCATTCACTGCCTACCGGAATACATTTGAACAGAAGACCATAAATATCACTTGTTATAGAATGGGTAGCGAGAATCCTGCAGTCTGATTGGTCGAGAGCTATGTGTTGATTTTTACTGGCCGCATGCTGAGTCACAGTGGTAAACATGTTATCGCACACTTAGCAAGAGTATGCGTACTTGTAACAAAGGTTCGCGCACTAAAGCAAGCGTTCGCGCACTCAGCTTGGCCATGCGTCCAGTAAAAACGGTAAGCACGGGTATGCATGCCCGTTTACGGCAAGCCAAAAGGAAATGCATCCAGTGATTTTGTCATCGGGTAACACGATAGAAAAATGAGTTTTTGACAAGAAAATTACCCATTCTATAAATCAGATGATGCCCATGTCTTTTCGTGCGTCAGTCGGAATATAGTGTGCATGCGGTAACTATGGAATTTAGCCTAAACCCACTCGGCTTCGCCTCGTGGGTTAAGCATTCCATAGTTATCTTATGCACACAATTCTGACTGACGCACTCAGACCTGTGCGTCATTTGTATACTGGCAAATATGTGCATCGAAGCGTATGCTCATTGGTACAGCTGCTGACTGCAGGTGAGATTCTTTGGCTGTGTGTGTACTTGCAGAGATCGGTGATGAAGCTGTACACACCTTGTTACCGGCATTCTTGAATAAATTCGAGCCAGGCCAGCCTCCCCACTCTATGGTAACCCCACACTACAGGGTCTTCAAAGAGTGTCCAAGGTATCAATAGGCTCTACAAGGGCCAATGATGTTGGGATATGGAGGAAGTACCCATTAATTGTATATTTAGCTGTAGATTATTTTGGGGTATTCTATGTGTGTGATCCTGAAGGGTGAAATAATGACTAGGTTATCTTCAAGGGTTTAAGAGAATTTCAAACAGTTTTACATAAGATTTGTCAAAGATGCCATTATCTATAAAATCTTTGCAGAGTTGAGAAGGGAAGAATCACCATGACAAGCTAGAGAACAGGTCTTTGACAATACTCCCAGGGAGTAAGGGTGCGTTTGAGTGCTCTCCTGAAGCAAACTGATAGTACCATACCCATGCTAGAGGAGCGCTTAAACGCTCCAAAAGTGTACCATACTGAACTGAACAGAGCCATATGTGGACTACTTCCCGATGTGCTCTAAAAGGGTACCAAAAGCGTACCAAAAGTTCGCATGTGAAGAATGCATGTAACACAGACATACATCATAATGCAGAGTTCATTTTCTATGTTTGGGACATCTGTAAGTAGTTTAAGCATGCCAGGCAAACGACCCTCTTGCTACAAAATGTGTGACCCCCTCTAAAAATAACTTGAGGTACACTTTCTCGATAGAGCGCTTGAACACTCCAAATCTGGCACAGTTCAGTATGGTATGCTTTGGCTTGGTTCGCTTTGGTTCACTTAAGAGCCCTCAAACGCACCCTAAGTGACATAGGAGAAGTTTGAGGTAGGCAATTACCGGGGAGATAGAGTACAATCAAAAGTTGAAGTCCAGGCCTTCGTGAGATTTAGCAAACTCTGCAGTGTTTTATACTCAACAAGAACCAATCAACATGGAAGAGGCTTCAAAGAATTCAAAGACTCCTTTGAGGAGGGTTGTATCTATCCTACACACTTGATCAGGTACAATGAAAGAGGGGCAAAAAGTCTTTACGAGCCAACAAAAAGAAGAGTTTGTGTACCATTGTGCTGTTGAGATCCACCAGTTCTATGTAGAGTTGCCGCGACAACTCCTCATAGCCTTTTATCTCCTGCTGGAGTTGGCTGGTATCTGAGGCTTGCTGTTAAGGTCAGTGATGCTTTCTTTGAAATTTTGTGAAAAAAAAATAATGGAAAAACAAAACAACAACAACAAAACAAAGAACATATATTGTAATGAAGCAATAACACCTCCATAGAAACTTTGGACAGCAATAGTCGG